>NC_056733.1:1360769697-1360809603 GCF_019279795.1 Protopterus annectens | reverse complement strand
TGAAAAAATGCTATACTGGCTCTGGCTAAGCTATGATGGCCTGGAATATGTGCTCAGACACACAGCCTCTACTAACAAACAACTGGGCCAAAAACACAAGCCTGAATATGCACAATGCTACATTGTCAACACTACTTAGGTAAAAAAAACACTGCAAAAATATTTAAACATTTAAAGGATCAAGGAGACTCTACAGAATGCTAATAACTACAGGTAAGTTATGTGATACACTCCTTTGCAGTTAATCAGAACAAATCCAATCAGATGCTTAACAATTATAGAAAATTTCTAGTTTATACCACACATACAGTGAAACCAGCTAGCAAAGTATATGCAGAAAATAAAACTTCTATACATAACTCAGAAATAAGCAAAAAAACAGGATACTTAATGTTATATATCACAGATTAGTTGGCTCAGAGCCCTTCCTTTGACTTTCTTCCGATTAGCTGAGTGTGAAAGGTTAGAAACACTCACAAGTTATCTTCTTTAGTAACAAAGTTGAAACCTGAAACAACTTTAACAAAATGTTCGAAAGAACCAATGAGGTGCTTACTCAAAGCCGTAGTCCAGGCAACCCCAGGCAGCCAATGACCACAAACAATTCACTCTAACGGAAATTCTATACTTGCTCTGGCTAAGCTATGATGGCCTGGAACATGTGCTCTGACTCACAGCCTCTACTAACAAACAAATAGGCCCAAAACACAAGATTGAATATGCACAATGCTACACTACCAACACTACTTAGGTAGAAAAAAACTGCAGAAATGTTTAAACAAGTAAATGATCAAGGAGACTCAAGAAAATGCTTTTAACTGCAAACATGTTTTGTGATACACTCCTTAGCAGGAAATCAGAACGAACCAAACCAGATGCTTAACAATTGTAGAAAATCTCTAGTTAATACCTCACACACAGTGAAACAAGCTAGCAATGTATATGCAGAAAATAAAAGCGCTATAAAATAACTCGGAAATAAGCAAAAAAGCAGGTACTTAATGTAATATATCAGAGCCCTTCCTCCTACCTCCTCCAATTAGCTCAGTGTGAAATGGCAGAAACACTCACAAGTTGTGTTCTTAAGTAACAAAGTTGAAACCTGTAATAACCTTAAGAAAAAGCTCGAAAGAACCAATGAGGTGCTTACTCCAAGCCATAGTCCAGGCAACCTCAGTCAGTCAATGACCAAAAACAATTCACTTTCACTAAAAAATGCTATACTGGCTCTGGCTAAGTTATGATGGCCTGGAACATGTGCTCAGACACACAGCCTCTACTAACAAAAAACTAGGGCCAAAACACAAGTCTGAATATGCACAATGCTACACTTCCAACACTACTTAGATAGAAAAAAAACTTCAGAAATGTTTAAACAGAAAAATAATCAAGGAGACTCTAGAGAATGCGTTAAACTGCAAACAAGTTATGTGATAAACTCCTTAGCAGGAATTCAGATCAAACCAAACCAGATGGTTAAGAATTGTAGAACATTTCTAGTTAATATCTCACACACAGTGAATTTACCTAGCAAAGTATATGCAGACAATAAAAGTGCGATAAATAACTCAGAAATAAAAAAAGCAGGATACTTAATGATATATATCATAAATTAGTTGGCTCAGAGCCCTTCCTCTGACTTCCTCCGATTAGGTCTGTGTGAAATGGCAGAAACACTCAAAAGTTAACTTCTTAAGTAACAAAGTTGAAACCTGAAACAACTTTAAAAAAACACACTTGACTTAACCAATAAGGTGCTTACTCAAAGCTGTAGTCCAGGCAACCCCAGGCAGCCAATGACCACAAACAATTTACTCTCACTGAAATGCTATACTGGCTCTGGTTAAGCTATGATGGCCTGGAATATGTGCTTAGACACACAGCCTCTAATAACAAACAACTGGGCCCAAAACACAAGCCTGAATATGCACAATGCTACATTGTCAACACTACTTAGGTAAAAAAAACATTGCAAAAATATTTAAACATTTAAAGGATCATGGAGACTCTTACAGAATGCTAATAACTACAAGCAAGTTATGTGATACACTCCTTAGCAGTTAATCAGAACAAACCCAACCAGATGCTTAACAATTATAGAAAAGTTCTAGTTTATATCACACTTACAGTGAAACCAGCTAGCAAAGTATATGCAGACAATAAAACTGCTATACATAACTCAGAAATAAGCAAAAAACAGGATACTTAATGTTATATATCACAAATTAGTTGGCTCAGAGCCCTTCCTTCGACTTTCTTCCGATTAGCTGAGTGTAAAAGGGTAGAAACACTCACAAGTTATCTTCTTTAGTAACAAAGTTGAAACCTGATACAACTTTAACAAAATGTTCGAAAGAACAAATGAGGTGCTTACTCCAAGCCGTAGTCCAGGCAACCCCAGTCAGCCAATGACCAAAAACAATTCACTCTCACTGAAATGCTATACTGGCTGTCACTATGCTATGATGGCCTGGAACATGTGGTCAAACACACAGCCTCTACTAACAAATAACTGGGCCCAAAGCACAAGCCTGAATATACACAATATGCACTACCAAATCTACTTAGGTAGAAAAAAAACTGCAGAAATATTTAAACAGATAAAGGATCAAGGAGACTCTAGGGAATACCTTTAACAGCAAACAGGTTATGTGATACACTCCTTATCAGGGAATCAGAACAAACAAACTCCACCAGATGCTTAACAATTGCAGAAAATTTCTAGTTAATACCTCACACACAGTGAAACTAGCTAGCAAAGTATATGCAGTCAATAAAAGTGCTATAAATTACTCAGAAATAAGCAAAAAAACAGGATAATTAATGTTATATATCACAGATTAGTTGTCTAAGAGCCCTTCCTCCGACTTCTTCTAATTAGCGCAGTGTGAAAAAGCAGAAACACTCACAAGTTAACTTCTTAAGTAACAAAGTTGAAACCTAAAACTACCTTAAAAAAAGTTTGAAAGAACCAATGAGGTGCTTACTCCAAGTCAAGGTCCAGGCAAACCCAGTCAGCCAATGACCACAAACAATTCACTCTCACTGAAATGCTATACTGGCTCTGGCTAAGCTATGATGGCCTGGAACAAATGCTCAGGCATACAGCTTCTACTAACAAACAACTAGGCCCAAAACAGAAGCCCAGATATGCACAATGCTACACTACCAACACAACTTAGGTAGAAAAAACTGCAGAAATGTTTAAACAGGTAAAGGATCAAGGAGACTCTAAAAAATACTTTTAACTGCAAACAAGGTATGTTACACACTCCTTAGCAAGAAATCAGAACACACCCAACCAGATGCTTAACAATTGAAGAAAAATTTTAGTTAATACCTCACACACACAGAAAATAGCTAGAAAAGTATATGCAGACAATAAAAGTGCTATAAATAACTCAGAAATATGCAAAAAACAGATACTTAATGTTATATATCGCAGATTAGTTGGCTCAGAGCCCTTCCTCTGACTTCCTCATATTAGCTCAGTGTGAAATGGCAGAAACACTCACAAGTTAACTTCTTAAGTAACAAAGTTGAAACCTGAAACAACTTAAAAAAAAAGCTTGAAAGAAGCAATGCGGTGTTTACACCAAGCTATAGTCCATGCTACCCCAATATGCCAATGACCACAAACAATTCACTCTAACGGAAATTCTGTACTTGCTCTGGCTAAGCTTTGATGGCCTGGAACATGTGCTCTGACTCAAAGCCTCTACTAACAAACAACTAGGCCCAAAACACAAGCTTGAATATGCACAATGCTAGACTACCAACACTACTTAGGTAGAAAAAAACTGCAGAAATGTTTAAACAAATAAAGGATCAAGGAGACTCAAGAGAATGCTTTTAACTGCAAACATGTTATTTGATACACTCCTTAGCAGGAAATCAGAACAAACCCAACCAGATGCTTAACAATTGTAGAAAGTCTCTAGTTAATAGCTCACACACAGTGAAACAAGCTAGCAAAGTATATGCAGAAAATAAAAGTGCTATAAATAACTCAGAAATAAGCAAAAAACAGGTACTTAATGTAATATATCACAGATTAGTTGGCTCAGAGCCCTTCCTCCTACCTCCTCCAATTAGCTCATTGTGAAATGCCGGAAACATTCACAAGTTAATTCTTAAGTAACAAAGTTGAAACCTGTAATAACCTTAAAAAAAAAGCTCGAAAGAACTAATGAGGTGCATACTCAAAGCCGTAGTCCAGGCAACCTCAGTCAGTCAATGACCACAAACAATTCACTTTCACTAAAAAATGCTATACTGGCTCTGGCTAAGTTATGATGGCCTGGAACATGTGCTCAGACACACAGCCTCTACTAACAAAAAACTAGGGCCAAAACACAAGCCTGAATATGCACAATACTACACTTCCAACACTACTTAGATAGAAAAAAAACTTCAGAAATGTTTAAACAGAAAAAGAATCAAGGAGACTCTAGAGAATGCGTTTAACTGCAAGTTATGTGATACACTCCTTAGCAGGAATTCAGAACAAACCCAACCAGATGGGTAACAATTGTAGAACATTTCTAGTTAATACCTCATACACAGCAAATTTAGCTAGCAAAGTATATGCAAACAATAAAAGTGCTATAAATAACTCAGAAATAAGAAAAAAGCAGGATACATAATAAAATATATCACATGTTAGTTGTCTAAGAGCCCTTCCTCCAACTTCCTCCAATTAGCTCAGTGTGAAAAAGCAGAAACACTCACAAGTTAACTTCTTAAGTAACAAAGTTGAAACCTAAAACTACTTTTAAAAAAGCTTGAAAGAACCAATGAGGTGCTTACTCCAAGTCAAAGTCCAGGCAAACCCAGTCAGCCAATGACCACAAACAATTCACTCTCACTGAAATGCTATATTGGCTCTGGCTAAGCTATGATGGCCTGGAACATGTGGTCAGACACACAGCCTCTACTAACAAACAACTAGGCCCAATACAGAAGCCCAGATATGCACAATGCTACACTACCAACACAACTTAGGTAGAAAAAAACTGCAGAAATGTTTAAACAGGTAAAGGATCAAGGAGACTCTAAAGAATACTTTTAACTGCAAACAAGTTATGTTATACACTCCTTAGTAAGAAATCAGAACACACCCAACCAGATGCTTAACAATTGAAGAAAATTTCTAGTTAATACCTCACACACACTGAAAATAGCTAGGAAAGTATATGCAGACAATAAAAGTGCTATAAATAACTCAGAAATAAGCAAAAAACAGGTACTTAATGTTATATATCACAGATTAGATGGCTCAGATCCCTTCCTCTGACTTCCTCATATTAGCTCAGTGTGAAATGGCAGAAACACTCACAAGTTAACTTCTTATGTAACAAAGTTGAAACCTGAAACAACTTAAAAAAAAGCTTGAAAGAACCAATGCGGTGTTTACTCCAAGACATAGTCCAGGCAACCCCAGTATGCCAATGACCACAAACAATTCACTCTAATGGAAATTCTATACTTGCTCTGGCTAAGCTATGATGGCCTGGAACATGTACTCTGACTCACAGCCTCTACTAACAAACAACTAGGCCCAAAACACAAGCTTGAATATGCACAATGCTACACTACCAACACTACTTAGGTAGAAAAAAACTGCAGAAATGTTTAAACAAATAACGGATCAAGGAGACTCAAGAGAATGCTTTTAACTGCAAACATGTTATGTGATACACTCCTTATCAGGAAATCAGAACAAACCCAAACAGATGCTTAACATTTGTAGAAAATCTCTAGTTAATACCTCACACACAGTGAAACAAGCTAGCAAAGTATATGCAGAAAATAAAAGTGCTATAAATAACTCAGAAATAAGAAAAAAGCAGGATACTTAATGTTATATATCATAAATTAGTTGGCTCAGAGCCCTTCCTCCGACTTCCTCCAATTAGATCAGTGTGAAATGGCAGAAACACTCAAAAGTTAACTTCTTAAGTAACAAAGTTGAAATCTGAAACAACTTTAAAAAAAAACACTTGAAAGAACCAATGAGGTGCTTACTCAAAGCCGTAGTCCAGGCAAACCCAGGCAGCCAATGACCACAAACAATTTACTGTCACTGAAATGCTATACTGGATCTGGCTAAGCTATGATGGTTTGGAATATGTGCTCAGACACACAGCCTCTACTAACAAACAACTGGGCCCAAAACAAAAGCCTGAATATGCACAATGCTACATAGTCAACACTACTTAGGTAAAAAAACACTGCAAAAATATTTAAACATTTAAAGGATCAAGGAGACTCTACAGAATACTAATAACTACAAGCAAGTTATGTGATATACTCCTAAGCAGTTAATCAGAACAAACCCAACCAGATGCTTAACAATTATAGAAAATTTCTAGTTTATATCACACTTACAGTAAAACCAGCTAGCAAAGTATATGCAGACAATAAAACTGCTATACATAACTCAGAAATAAGCAAAAAACAAGATACTTAATGTTATATATCACAGATTAGTTGGCTCAGAGCCCTTCCTTCGACTTTCTTCCAATTAGCTGAGTGTGAAAGGGTAGAAACACTCACAAGTTATCTTCTTTAGTAACAAAGTTGAAACCTGATACAACTTTAACAAAATGTTCGAAAGAACAAATGAGGTGCTTACTCCAAGCCGTATTCCAGGCAACCCCAGTCAGCCAATGACCAAAAACAATTCACTCTCACTGAAATGCTATACTGGCTGTCACTACGCTATGATGGCCTGGAACATGTGGTCAAACATACAGCCTCTACTAACAAATAACTGGGCCCAAAGCACAAGCCTGAATATATACAATGTACACTACCAAATCAACTTAGGTAGAAACAAAACTGCAGAAATATTTAAACAGATAAAGGATCAAGGAGACTCTAGAGAATACTTTTAACAGCAAACAAGTTATGTTATACACTCCTTAGCCGGGAATCAGAACAAACAAACTTCACCAGATGCTTAACAATTGCAGAACATTTCTTGTTAATACCTCACACACAGTGAAACTATCAAAGTCTATGCAGTCAATAAAAGTGCTATAAATTACTCAGAAATAAGCAAAATAACAGGATAATTAATGTTATATATCACAGATTAGTTGTCTAAGAGCCCTTCCTCCGACTTCTTCCAATTAGCGCAGTGTGAAAAAGCAGAAACACTCACAAGTTATCTTCTTAAGTAACAAAGTTGAAACCTAAAACTACTTTAAAAAAAGTTTGAAAGAACCAATGAGATGCTTACTCCAAGTCAAAGTCCTGGCAAACCCAGTCAGCCAATGACCACAAACAATTCACTCTCACTGAAATGCTATACTGGCTCTGGCTAAGCTATGATGGCCTGGAACAATTGCTCAGACAGACAGCCTCTACAAACAAACAACTAGGCCCAAAACAGAAGCCCAGATATGCACAATGCTACACTACCAACACAACTTAGGTAGAAAAAACTGCAGAAATGTTTAAACAGGTAAAGGATCAAGGAGACTCTAAAGAATACTTTTAACTGCAAACAAGTTATGTTATACACTCCTTAGCAGGAAATCAGAACACACCGAACCAGATGCTTAACAATTGAAGAAAATTTCTAGTTAATACCTCACACACACTGAAAATAGCTAGGAAAGTATATGCAGACAATAAAAGTGCTATAAATAACTCAGAAATAAGCAAAAAACAGGTACTTAATGTTATATATCACAGATTAGATGGCTCAGATCCCTTCCTCTGACTTCCTCATATTAGCTCAGTGTGAAATGGCAGAAACACTCACAAGTTAACTTCTTATGTAACAAAGTTGAAACCTGAAACAACTTAAAAAAAAAGCTTGAAAGAACCAATGCGGTGTTTACTCCAAGACATAGTCCAGGCAACCCCAGTATGCCAATGACCACAAACAATTCACTCTAATGGAAATTCTATACTTGCTCTGGCTAAGCTATGATGGCCTGGAACATGTACTCTGACTCACAGCCTCTACTAACAAACAACTAGGCCCAAAACACAAGCTTGAATATGCACAATGCTACACTACCAACACTACTTAGGTTGAAAAAACTGCAGAAATGTTTAAACAAATAACGGATCAAGGAGACTCAAGAGAATGCTTTTAACTGCAAACATGTTATGTGATACACTCCTTAGCAGGAAATCAGAATGAACCCAACTAGATGCTTAACAATTGTAGAAAATCTCTAGTTAATACCTTACACACAGTGAAACAAGCTAGCAAAGTATATGCAGAAAATAAAAGTGCTATAAATAACTCAGAAATAAGAAAAAAACAGGATACTTAATGTTATATATCATAAATTAGTTGGCTCAGAGCCCTTCCTCCGACTTCCTCCGATTAGATCAACGTGAAATGGCAGAAACACTCAAAAGTTAACTTCTTAAGTAACAAAGTTGAAACCTGAAACAACTTTAAAAAAAAAAACACTTGAATGAACCAATGAGGTGCTTACTCAAAGCCGTAGTTTAGGCAACCCCAGGCAGCCAATGACCACAAACAATTTACTCTCACTGAAATGCTATACTGGCTCTGGCTAAGCTATGATGGTTTGGAATATGTGCTCAGACACACAGCCTCTACTAACAAACAACTGGGCCCAAAACAAAAGCCTGAATATGCACAATGCTACATAGTCAACACTACTTAGGTAAAAAAACACTGCAAAAATATTTAAACATTTAAAGGATCAAGGAGACTCTACAGAATACTAATAACTACAAGCAAGTTATGTGATATACTCCTAAGCAGTTAATCAGAACAAACCCAACCAGATGCTTAACAATTATAGAAAATTTCTAGTTTATATCACACTTACAGTAAAACCAGCTAGCAAAGTATATGCAGACAATAAAACTACTATACATAACTCAGAAATAAGCAAAAAACAAGATACTTAATGTTATATATCACAGATTAGTTGGCTCAGAGCCCTTCCTTCGACTTTCTTCCGATTAGCTGAGTGTGAAAGGGTAGAAACACTCACAAGTTATCTTCTTTAGTAACAAAGTTGAAACCTGATACAACTTTAACAAAATGTTCGAAAGAACAAATGAGGTGCTTACTCCAAGCCGTATTCCAGGCAACCCCAGTCAGCCAATGACCAAAAACAATTCACTCTCACTGAAATGCTATACTGGCTGTCACTACGCTATGATGGCCTGGAACATGTGGTCAAACATACAGCCTCTACTAACAAATAACTGGGCCCAAAGCACAAGCCTGAATATATACAATGTACACTACCAAATCAACTTAGGTAGAAACAAAACTGCAGAAATATTTAAACAGATAAAGGATCAAGGAGACTCTAGAGAATACTTTTAACAGCAAACAAGTTATGTTATACACTCCTTAGCCGGGAATCAGAACAAACAAACTTCACCAGATGCTTAACAATTGCAGAACATTTCTTGTTAATACCTCACACACAGTGAAACTATCAAAGTCTATGCAGTCAATAAAAGTGCTATAAATTACTCAGAAATAAGCAAAATAACAGGATAATTAATGTTATATATCACAGATTAGTTGTCTAAGAGCCCTTCCTCCGACTTCTTCCAATTAGCGCAGTGTGAAAAAGCAGAAACACTCACAAGTTATCTTCTTAAGTAACAAAGTTGAAACCTAAAACTACTTTAAAAAAAGTTTGAAAGAACCAATGAGATGCTTACTCCAAGTCAAAGTCCTGGCAAACCCAGTCAGCCAATGACCACAAACAATTCACTCTCACTGAAATGCTATACTGGCTTTGGCTAAGCTATGATGGCCTGGAACAATTGCTCAGACAGACAGCCTCTACAAACAAACAACTAGGCCCAAAACAGAAGCCCAGATATGCACAATGCTACACTACCAACACAACTTAGGTAGAAAAAACTGCAGAAATGTTTAAACAGGTAAAGGATCAAGGAGACTCTAAAGAATACTTTTAACTGCAAACAAGTTATGTTATACACTCCTTAGCAGGAAATCAGAACACACCGAACCAGATGCTTAACAATTGAAGAAAATTTTTAGTTAATACCTCACACACACTGAAAATAGCTAGGAAAGTATATGCAGACAATAAAAGTGCTATAAATAACTCAGAAATAAGCAAAAAACAGGTACTTAATGTTATATATCACAGATTAGTTGGCTCAGAGCCCTTCCTCTGACTTCCTCATATTAGCTCAGTGTCAAATGGCAGAAACACTCACAAGTTAACTTCTTAAGTAGCAAAGTTGAATCCTGAAACAACTTAAAAAAAAAAGCTTGAAAGAAGCAATGCGGTACTTACTCCAAGCCATAGTCCAGACTACCCCAGTATGCCAATGACCACAAACAATTCACTCTAATGGAAATTCTGTACTTGCTCTGGCTAAGCTATGATGGCCTGGAACATGTGCTCTGACTCACAGCCTCTACTAACAAACAACTAGGCCCAAAACACAAGCTTGAATATGCACAATTCTAGACTACCAACACTACTTAGGTAGAAAAAAACTGCAGAAATGTTTAAACAAATAAAGGATCAAGGAGACTCAAGAGAATGCTTTTAACTGCAAACATGTTATGTGATACACTCCTTAGCAGGAAATCAGAACGAACCCAACCAGATGCTTAACAATTGTAGAAAATCTCTAGTTAATACTTCACACACAGTGAAACAAGCTAGCAAAGTATATGCAGAAAATAAAAGTGCTATAAATAACTCGGAAATAAGCAAAAAAACAGGTACTTTATGTAATATATCACAGATTAGTTGGCTCAGAGCCCTTCCTCCTACCTCCTCTAATTAGCTCAGTGTGAAATGGCAGAAACACTCACAAGTTATGTTCTTACGTAACAAAGTTGAAACCTGTAATAACCTTAAAAAAAAAGCTCGAAAGAACCAATGAGGTGCTTACTTCAAGCCGTAGTCCAGGCAACCTCAGTCAGTCAATGAACAAAAACAATTCACTTTCACTAAAAAATGCTATACTGGCTCTGGCTAAGTTATGATGGCCTGGAACATGTGCTCAGACACACAGCCTCTATATAACAAAAAAAAACACAAGCCTGAATATGCACAATGCTACACTTCCAACACTACTTAGATAGAAAAAAAACTTCAGAAATGTTTAAACAGAAAAAGAATCAAGGAGACTCTAGAGAATGCGTTTAACTGCAAACAAGTTATGTGATACACTCCTTAGCAGAAATTCAGAACAAACCCAACCAGATGGTTAACAATTGTAGAACATTTCTAGTTAATACCTCACACACAGCAAATTTAGCTAGCAAAGTATATGCAAACAATAAAAGTGCTATAAATAACTCAGAAATAAGAAAAAAGCAGGATACTTAATGTTATATATCACAGGTTAGTTGTCTAAGAGCCCTTCCTCCAACTTCTTCCAATTAGCTCAGTGTGAAAAAGCAGAAACACTCACAAGTTAACTTCTTAAGTAACAAAGTTGAAACCTAAAACTACTTTTAAAAAAGCTTGAAAGAACCAATGAGGTGCTTACTCCAAGTCAAAGTCCAGGCAAACCCAGTCAGCCAATGACCACAAACAATTCACTCTCTCTGAAATGCTATATTGGCTCTGGCTAAGCTATTCTGGTCTGGAACATGTGGTCAGACACACAGCCTCTACTAACAAACAACTAGGCCCAAAACAGAAGCCCAGATAAGCACAATGCTACACTACCAACAAACGTAGGTAGAAAAAAACTGCAGAAATATTTAAACAGGTAAAGGATCAAGGAGACTCTAAAGAATACTTTTAACTGCAAACAAGTTATGTTATACACTCCTTAGCAGGAAATCAGAACAAACCCAACCAGATGCTTAACAATTGAAGAAAATTTTTAGTTAATACCTCACACACACTGAAAATAGCTAGGAAAGTATATGCAGACAATAAAAGTGCTATAAATAGCTCAGAAATAAGCAAAAAACAGGTACTTAATGTTATATATCACAGATTAGATGGCTCAGAGCCCTTCCTCTGACTTCCTCATATTAGCTCAGTGTGAAATGGCAGAAACACTCACAAGTTAACTTCTTATGTAACAAAGTTGAAACCTGAAACAACTTAAAAAAAAAGCTTGAAAGAACCAATACGGTGTTTACTCCAAGCCATAGTCCAGGCAACCCCAGTAAGCCAATGACCACAAACAATTCACTCTAATGGAAATTCTATACTTGCTCTGGCTTAGCTATGATGGCCTGGAACATGTGCTCTGACTCACAGCCTCTACTAACAAACAACTAGGCCCAAAACACAAGCTTGAATATGCACAATGCTACACTACCAACACTACTTAGGTAGAAAAAAACTGCAGAAATGTTTAAACAAATAACGGATCAAGGAGATTCAAGAGAATGCTTTTAACTACAAACTTGTTATGTGATACAATCCTTATCAGGAAATTAAAATGAACCCAAACAGATGCTTAACAATTGTAGAAAATCTCTAGTTAATACTTCACACACAATGAAACAAGCTAGCAAAGTATATGCAGAAAATAAAAATGCTATAAATAACTCAGAGATAATAAAAAAGCAGGATACTTAATGTTATATATCATAAATTAGTTGTCTCAGAGCCCTTCCTCCGACTTCCTCCAATTAGTTCAGTGTGAAATGGCAGAAACACTCAAATGATAACTTCTTAAGTAACAAAGTTGAAACATGAAACAACTTTAAAAAAAAACACTTGAAAGAACCAATGAGGTGCTTACTCAAAGCCATAGTCCAGGCAACCCCAGGCAGCCAATGACCACAAACAATTTACTGTCACTGAAATGCTATACTATATCTGGCTAAGCTATGATGGTTTGGAATATGTGCTCAGACACACAGCCTCTACTAACAAACAACTGGGCCCAAAACAAAAGCCTGAATATGCACAATGCTACATTGTCAACACTACTTAGGTAAAAAAAAACACTGCAAAAATATTTAAACATTTAAAGGATCAAGGAGACTCTACAGAATGCTAATAACTACAAGCAAGTTATGTGATATACTCCTTAGCAGTTAATCAGAACAAACCCAACCAGATGCTTAACAATTATAGGAAATTTCTAGTTTATACTACACATACAGTGAAACCAGCTAGCAAAGTATATTCAGACAATAAAACTGCTATACATAACTCAGAAATAAGCAAAAAACAGGATACTTAATGTTATATATCACAGATTAGTTGGCTCAGAGCCCTTCCTTCGACTTTCTTCTGATTAGCTGAGTGTGAAAGGGTAGAAACACTCACAAGTTATCTTCTTTAGTAACAAAGTTGAAACCTGATACAACTTTAACAAAATGTTGGAAAGAACAAATGAGGTGCTTACTCCAAGCCGTAGTCCATGCAACCCCAGTCAGCCAATGACTAAAAACAAGTCACTCTCACTGAAATGCTATACTGGCTGTCACTACGCTATGATGGCCTGGAACATGTGCTCAAACACACAGCCTCTACTAACAAATAACTGGGTCCAAAGCACAAGCCTGAATATACACAGTATACACTTCCAAATCTACTTAGGTAGAAAAAAATCTGCAGAAATATTTAAACAGATAATGGATCAAGGAGACTCTAGAGAATACTTTTAACTGCAAACAAGTTATGTGATACACTCCTTAGCAGGGAATCAGAACAAACAAACTCAACCAGATGCTTAACAATTGTAGAAAATTTCTAGTGAATACCTCACACACAGTGTAACTAGGTAGCAAAGTATATGCAGTCAATAAAAGTGCTATAAATTACTCAGAAATAAGCAAAAAACAGGATAATTAATGTTATATATCACAGATTAGTTGTCTAAGCCCTTCCTCTGACTTCTTCCAATTATCTCAGTGTGAAAAAGCAGAAACACTCACAAGTTAACTACTTAAGTAACAAAGTTGAAACCTAAAACTACTTTAAAAAAAGCTTGAAAGAACCAATGAGGTGCTTACTCCAAGTCAAAGTCCAGGCAAACCCAGTCAGCCAATGACCACAAACATTTCACTCTCACTGAAATGCTATACTGGCTCTGGCTAAGCTATGATAGCCTGGAACAATTGCTCAGACACACAGCCTCTACTAACAAACAACTATGCCCAAAACAGAAGCCCAGATATGCACAATGCTACACTACCAACACAACTTAGGTAGAAAAACTGCAGAAATGTTTAAAAAGGTAAAGGATCAAGGAGACTCTAAAGAATACTTTTAACTGCAAACAAGTTATGTTATACACTCCTTAGCAAGAAATCATAACACACCCAACCAGATGCTTAACAATTGAAGAAAAAATTTAGTTAATACCTCACACACACTGAAAATAGCTAGGAAAGTATATGCAGACAATAAAAGTGCTATAAATAACTCAGAAATAAGCAAAAAAAACAGCTACTTAATGTTATATATCACAGATTAGTTGGCTCAGAGCCCTTCCTCTGACTTCCTCATATTAGCTCAGTGTGAAATGGCAGAAACACTCACAAGATAACTTCTTAAGTAACAAAGTTGAAACCTGAAACAACTTTAAAAAAAATCTTGAAAGAACCAATGCGGTGTTTACTCCAAGCCATAGTCCAGGCAACCCCAGTATGCCAATGACTACAAGAATTCACTCTAACGGAAATTCTATACTTGCTCTGGCTAAGCTTTGATGGCCTGGAACATCTGCTCTGACTCCCAGCCTCTACTAACAAACAACTAGGCCCAAAACACAAGCTTGAATATGCACAATGCTACACTACCAACAGTACTTAGGTAGAAAAAAACTGCAGAAATGTTTAAACAAATAAAGGATCAAGGAGACTCAAGAGAATGCTTTTAACTGCAAACATGTTATGTGATACACTCCTTAGCAGGAAATCAGATCGAACCCAACCAGATGCTTAACAATTGTAGGAAATCTATAGTTAATACCTCACACACAGTGAAACAAGCTAGCAAAGTATATGCAGAAAGTAAAAGTGCTATAAATAACTCAGAAATAAGCAAAAAAAAATACTTAATGTAATATATCACCGATTAGTTGGCTCAGAGGTCTTTCTCCTACCTCCTCCAATTAGCTCAGTGTGAAATGGCAGAAACACTCACAAGTTATGTTCTTAAGTAACAAAGTTGAAACCTGTAATAACCTTAAAAAAAGCTTGAAAGAACCAATGAGGTGCGTACTTCAAGCCGTAGTCCAGGCAACCTCAGTCAGTCAATGACCACACACAATTCACTTTTACTAAAAAATGCTATACTGACTCTGGCTAAGTTATGATGGCCTGGAACATGTGCTCAGACACACAGCCTCTACTAACAAAAAACTAGAGCCAAAACACAAGCCTGAATATGCACAATGCTACACTACCAACACTACTTAGGTAGAAAAAAACTTCAGAAATGTTTAAACAGAAAAGGAATCAAGGAGACTCTAGAGAATGCGTTTAACTGCAAACAAGTTATGTGATACACTCCTTAGCAGGAATTCAGAACAAACCCAACCAGATGGTTAACAATTGTAGAACATTTCTACTTAATACCTCACACACAGTGAAACTAGCCATCAAAGTACATGCAGACAATAAAAATGCTATAAATATTTCAGAAATAAGAAAAAACAGAATACTTAATGTTATGTATCACAAATTATTTGGCTCCAAGTCCTTCCTCCGACTACCTCCGATTAGCTCAATGTGAAATGGAAGAAACACTCACAAGTTAACTTCTTAAGTAACAAAGATGAAACCTGAAACAACTTAAAAAAAAAAGCTTGAAAGAACCAATGAGGTGCTTACTCCAAGCCATAGTCCAGGCAACCCCAGTCAGCCAATGACCACAAACAATTCACTCTCACCGAAATGCTACACTGGCTCTGGCTAAGTTATGATGGACTGAAACATGTGCTCAGAAACATAGCCTCTAATAACAAAAAACTAGGCCCCAAACACAAGCCTGAATATGCATAAGGCTACACTACCAACACCACTTAGGTAGAAAAAAATGCAGAAATTTTTAAACAGATAAAAAATCAAGGAGACTCTAGATAATTATTTTAACTGCAAAGAAGTTATGTGATACACTCCTTAGCAGAAAATCAGAACAAACCCAACTAGATGCTTAACAATTATAGAACATTTCTAGTTAATACCTAACACACAGTTAAACTAGCTAGCAAAGTATATGCAGGCAATAAAAGTGCTATAAATAACTCAGAAATAAGCAAAAAACATGATACTTAATGATATATATCACAGAGTAGTTGGCTCAGAGCCCTTCCTCCAACTTCATCTGATTAGCTTAGTGAGAAAATGAATAGTGAATAGTGTATGAAGGAGAAGGTGTGTATTTTGTATTTGCCTGACACTAGACTTATTTTGAATATGGATTGGTTGCAGCAATAGTAGTAGGGGCATCAGCTATTGTAGAATTTAGGGGTCAAAAGGTGCTCAGCGGTATTTTTTTAATGAAACTATATCAAAGTTTTACATGTGTGTATTAGAGTTCACAGTAGGTTAACTATTGCTGATATTAACTGAAAATGTGATGTATTTAGGCTAATTGGTGTTTATGCTTATACTGGCTTAAAAAGTTATTTGAAGGCATTTTGCATTATGTTTCAGTTAATATAAATCTTGTCATTATGTGGCACTTTAATTGTAATCTTAGAGGAATGGGAAGGAAGATGGAAAAAAACATAAAAAAACACTCAAGGATATTATGAAATGTAGGATTCAGGACTTTCAAAATGTGACCAGTTGTTGTTTCTTTCGGCTTAGGGGTTGGGGTCGCCACAGCGGAACTCCGGTCTGCTAATGTTTGGTAGTGGATTTTTACGCCAATTCATGCATGCCTCCACAGAGAAGACGCTCTAGCTGAGAATCGAATGGGACAACGTCTTGCTGTGAGGTGACAACACTACCGCAGCACCACTGTAGAAAAAGAGAAAATTGCAGACAATAATTCATATTTTTTTAGTTTCTGAGAATGCAAAGGAGATATCGGGAAGCCATATTTGGACAGGTTTTTCACACATAACAAGAATCTTGGTAAAGTTTGGAGTAAATAAGAATGTTGTTATGGAATGTTAAGGGATTATAAGGCTTACATGAAAAATACTTACAGAACACATTTTTAATAAGGAAATAAAGCAGTTGAGGGAGGATCATGAATCAAAGAGGTCATTTTGTTGTTTCTGGACAGATTGAAAGCTAGCTTTGAAAAAGAAGCGTATTTAAAGGTTGAATTATTTTACAGAAGAAGGTTATATAGAGAAGTTGCATTCAGAAAGGTTGATGTCAATTTTGTTTGATATATAAAAAGTTGTTTTAAGAAAATAAAAGGAAAATTAATCACCTGTTGTTTAAGCAGAAATATTATGTGAAAGGAAAGGAGAACAGGTACTACAATTTCTATCTCAATTGGTAAATAAAGAAATTTCTTTGAGGGATTTGAAAGAC
This sequence comes from Protopterus annectens, assembly GCF_019279795.1. Taxonomy (NCBI): domain Eukaryota; kingdom Metazoa; phylum Chordata; order Ceratodontiformes; family Protopteridae; genus Protopterus; species Protopterus annectens. Next base: position 1,360,792,172 of record NC_056733.1, on the reverse strand, counting down.
AAGAAAGGGAATATAAGATATATACAGGAGGATATTTTAAAAGTGTAGAAAATTATGTAAGAGAGATGCATATGAATACATGTAAAATAAATAAGATGGCATGTGGTATAAAAATGGTCAGATCAAGCCTTGAAAATTATTAATAAAGAATTAACCTTCAAAAGAAGTGGGGGGAGGGCTTTGGAGTTGTTAACAGAAGATTTGGTCTCAGGAAAAGATGGTTTGAGTTACAGAATTTAGAAGTAATTCAATTTAATGTCTAAACCGATACTTATCTGGGCATTTAAGGAGTGGTTGGAGAAGGAAGAATTAGAAAAGAAGTGTGAATTGGTATTATTAATTCTATATCAATAAAGGAAAAAAATAGTTAAGAAATTGGACAGCTATTACATTAGAAAAATTGGATTATACATTTTTATGGAAATAATTCAGAAATGATTTAAAGGAGTATTGTATGAAGTTATAATAGATGAAATATATGAGAGCAAATGAAAAAAAGTCAAAAATTATTATGAAGGAGACGGTTGATATTATTTTATGAAAGGAAAAGGAAAAAGTTTATGAGAAGAGATATGAATAAGACTTTTGATAATGTGGTTTATAGAGATTTATGGGGGAATTTGGAGGACTATGGGGTGGAAGGAACATTTCTGAATGCTAATAAAGCTGCACATCACAAGTGTTAATTAATGGATAGTTACCTGCAATAATATGTATTAAGAAAGGAATACATCAAGAACATCCCATGAAGAAAGTTTTATTTTCATTAACTGATAAAATACAGAAGGATATGAAAAATGAAAATTAGGTAATAAAAGATAAGAAATGTATCATGCTTTATGCTTTATGCTGTATGCAGATACAATCATCATTGCAAAATGTAAGATATGGATGAGGGAAATTTTGATTTTTATTCATTTCTTATTAAACCATGTGAGATTAAGTTTAAATAAAGAACGAAGTAAAGTTTTGTCAAGTTAACTGAATAGATGGTGTGCAATTTAATAAAAATAATATATATATATATATATATATATATATATATATATATATAGTGTTCCTTTTGGGAGTTGGGAAGTGGTAGACAAAGGATGGGAGGATCTTTCTGGGTCTATTTGAGAAATATTTATATTTTATAAATTATTTAGACTGTCTTTTAGAAAGAAAGTGAATTTAATTTATTTAAATATTATAGGCAAAATTGCTAACATTGGCAATGTCTATTTAATTCCAGAAAATAAAGAGAGAGACATTGTAGATAATTGTTGGTTTTCTTTGGGTTTTCAGGCATAGTCCTGTGAAAAGTGCAGTAGTTTACTTTGGGATAAATGAGTGAGGGGGGGGTTTAGGTTTAAAACACGTATTGCTTATGGGGCTTCTATGCTAATGTATTGAATGTTGAAAATTATGTGGACAAGAATATAAAAGTTATATTTGAGTAGCAGCATAAAGGTTTAAGGGAGGATTTATCACAGAATAAAATAAGAAGAAAAGATGTTTTTGTTTTAGTACTCCTTAGTGTTTTCTTTTGCCTTCCCCCTTGCTTCACTATTTCCGCTTTTATTTGACTGTTAGTGGTGTGATAGCTATTTACAGGGATTGCCATTTAGTGTGGTTCCCTATTATATTGGAGGATTTCATTTTTCATCAGTTTGGGTATTTTGCACTGCCCTGGCCCTTTGGCCTCGTGGGGTGCATTATTTCTTGCTCTCCCTTTATTCAGGAAAATTAATACATGAAATCAAAATAAATATGAACAGGCAGCAATGACATTGCAAAAGTTAATGTTTCATGATGTTTGTAAGGACTGTAGTGTTTTTATCAGGTAACATTTGGGAGTTATGGTTTAATTTTATTTGTTCATTTGCTGTGTAGTTAATTCTTGAGTACTTTATTTGGTGTTATTCTTCTAGTGCTTCACTTGCAATGTTCACACCAGGCAGCCTTTTGTATACATCTGTGCTTTCCCACCAATTAGCATCCCTGTTAAATGGAATTGGAATAAACCTTTATGGTGGGAGTTTGAGCTTTAACATGAAAAAAAAAATAGCTGTTGCTACCTATGAATTTATGGCAAAGTGCAGCACCTTTCATTGTTCTCTTCATGTTTAGCTCTGTATTTGATCTGTGTTAGTATTCTTCACAAATCATATGGGTGTTAATTTATCTTGTTTGTATATGCATATATATATATATATATATATATATATATATATATATATATATATATATATATATATATATATATATATATATATATATATATATATATATATATATATATATATATATATATATATATATATATATACATATACACATATATATATATATGTGTGTGTGTATATGTGTATATATATTAATATATATATATATATATATATATATATATATATATATATATATATATATATATGCACATGTATAATCTTCTTCTAAACCTATATAACTAAACTTCATTTTTGTGAGACAAAAATCGCAAAAGTTGAAATACCTGAACAATTACATTTTTCCAGGGTAGGTAAACACTTGCCCAACATGCCCTTTTCTCCACAGTAATATGATCCTGGAGTTGGTATATATATATATATATATATATATATATATACATATATATATATATATATATATATATATATATATATACTTAGGGGGTGTTTGGGGGCATAGCCACATATATAGGTAGGCTTTATTTACTTTGGTGTGTGTTCATGTACATTTGGTCAAGTTTTTACTTACCCTGGGGAAAATTCACTGTTTAGGTATTTCAGTTTTCATTATTTTTGTCTCACGAAAATGAAGTTCATTTATAGGAGATTTGAGGCTCAGAGGTAGATCCATATATCTATATATGTATATATCTATATATGTATATATATATATATATATATATATATATATATATATATTTATATATATAAAAGGTGACATGATTAAGTCTACAAATATGACTTATGCATCTTAACTGCCCCTGATTTCCAATGTGTCCCTTATTTGATTCATTTTAGCTCAGTTGTAACTGACTTAATATTTCAGCATGTTACTGATGTATGTGCTAATGACACAGATACATTTGCAATCTTTGAATTTATGTATGTCTGGCTATTTCTCATGTTAATTGCACTCTATTTAACATGTCTGATTTTTGCATTTGTCACTGTTTCAGTTTATGATTGTCCGTTAAGAATCAGTTAATAAATAACCTGAACTTTAAATATTAATGTATTTCAACAGCAGCTTGCACAAATAGATTAACAGATATTTTAGGTTAGTCTTTCATTTAGTGTCTCTTCTATTATATTTAACTTAAAAATAATCTACATTTGTTAGGTTCCAGAGTTGCTTTTCTCAAGTATATTGAGTGCACAGCTTCCGTCATTAATAGAAATTGTTGTACTTTATTAAATGCACTCAGAAACAGATAGCATAAGGGCAAATAATAGTAGATGATTCAGTTAATTGATTTATTTCAGTCTATCAACTTTTATTTAATTATAATATAAGCACCACAGACACCATCTGGTTAAGGATGTTCAGTAGCTCACTATTTTATTCCATACTTTGGATGCTAGAAATTAAGTTTTTTTTTTTTTGCTTTTACCTTATTCTAACAATTAATTTGTCTCCTCAATAATCGCTGTCTGTTTAGCTGGGTATTTTAATGCAGTTTGTACCCAAGATGTTAATTATGCAGCTTAAGTAACATTTCACTTTTACATATAAAACTATCATGTATTTTAGGAGGTTTATGTACCATTTTTAGGGTTAAGATATTTTGTGTAATAGTTTGTTTCCTGTAAGAGACTCATGTGTTGTGTTTATTTATGTATCATGTGCATTTATTATTTGTATTATAGATATAAGCAGGTTCCCAAGTGAGTATTATATAAACTGAGGTTATAGGTGACATTTTTTTCCAGAAGGAAAAGAAAAGTGTGGGTATGGCAGACATCCAGGCAAGATATAAGACCTTTGCTTCTCGAGCCAATGTGTTAATTGATGAAGTGGCACCAGATCAAATTGATTATCTTAGGCAAGAAAACCCAGATAGAGCAATCAACAAAACAGTCTGAATCAGCACCACCCGAGAAGTGACTAAGATCAAAGGTAAGGAAAAGAGAGGGAAAGTCAGTTGTGGATGGACTTTTGGTGCAAGCAACAATATCTAAAAAGCCAGCTGGTTCATCTGGTTATTCCTCTGATCTGATTTTTCGGGAGAATGTAGATTTGGCCCAGACAGCTGAACAGTATTTAGGGAGTTTCCCGGATAATTTATCAGAAGGGGACAGAAATAGGTTGATTTGTTTACTGAAAAACATTCCAAGGGATAGATGAATAAAGGGATATTGAAGTCATAGGTTAATTAGAAGTTCCTTAGACCTTTCTAGGATGAGCACTTATTACCCTGGGCATTCTCAGGATTAACAGCTCATAGGTACTGGTTAATGCACTTACCCCAGGATCTGCCATCATTTCATATATTCCATTTTCTTTAAGTGGCAAGGTTTTAAAAGCTGAATATTATATATATATATATATATATATATATATATATATATATATATATATATATATATGTGTGTGTGTTAGTAAGAAATTGAGGGCCCTCATCAAGTCAACTAAAGCTAATTTTGAAAAGAAAGTTGCCAAGGATGCCAAGGATAACCATAAGGCCTTCTATGGCTACATCAAAAACCTAAATGGCAACACTCCGGTCTGTTCTGAGCTAGTACAAAATGGAACAAAATACAGTGACCCTTCTGACATTGCCAACATCTTGGCTGACAGGTTCAGTGCAAACCCCCCCACCACCACCACCACCTACAGGGCCTATTACCATTCCAGGGGATTGTGTAAGTCCAATTATTACTGATACGTTGGTTAACAAGGCTCTATCTAAAGCTAAAAACACTGCCTCCATGTGACCAGATGGTGTCCCAGGCTGTGTCATACGTAAGCTCCAAAAGGAATGAACCCCGCATCTTAATACCCTGTTCAGTTTCAGCCTCCCCACAGGATATGTGCCCAGAGAATGGCGCATGGCAACGGTGGTCCTGCTACACAAGGGTGGGGCTACAACTGACCCTGGGAACTACCGGCCAATAAGCCTGACCAGTCTGATCTGTAAGGCAATGGAGTGAATCATTATGGAACTCATAAATGGAGAGATTGGGAACCTCCAGTCGCTGGACCCCACACAGTTCGGCTTCGTCAAGGGCAGATCATGCCTCCTGAACCTGGTGAATTTCTTTGAGACAGTTACTCAGGCTATAGATAGGGGAAAGGAGGTACACACAGCTTACCTTGACCTTGCTAAAGCGTTTGACAGCATTCCCCATTTGGGTATTATTGATAAGCTCACCAGCCTGGGCATAAACCCTTATGTCACAAGATGGATCGCAAACTGACTCTCAGACAGATCCCATAAAGTAAGAGTAGTGGGATCTATGTCCAAATCCAGACCAGTAATGAGTGGTGCGCCTCAGGGCTCTGCCCTAGGGCCCCTCCTGTTTGGCATATGCTTCTCAGAAGTACAGGCAAGCACGGAAGGGCTGTGGCTGACTAAGTTTGCGGACGACTTCAAACTGGGTGCTGTAATAAAGTCTCTGGCCGACATGGAGATCCTCCAGAAGGGCCTAAATGAGACTGATGCATGGTGTCAAAGCCATGGTCTCAAACTAAATGCAAAAAATGCGTAGTAATCCCCTTTGGAAAAAACAGAGTACCCGCAAACTACAACATAGGAGGTAATCCCCTGAAATCTGAAGAAGAAATAAGGGATCTGGGGACCAAAGTAGATAGCCAGCTTTCCTTTGATAACCATGTTGCCAAAGTGGTTAGAAAATCCTTCTATGTGACCCATCTGATCATGAAAGGGTTCGCATCAAGATCTAAGGATGTAATGGTGCCCCTCTACTCTTCCCTCATCAGACCCATTATTGAGTACAATGCACCAATTGGAATGTACCTGGCTAGACATCTCCAGCAGCTGGAGAGACCACAGAGGTACCTAACCAAGAGAATTACTGGCCTCAAACAGTTGCCCTATGCAGCACGATTGAAAAAGCTAAGACTGTTCTCTGTTGCATATCGCTTTCTCAGAGGTGATCTCTGTCTAACGTACAGAGCCATGTCCAACCCAGAACTGTTGAACATGCTCCATCTTAACAAAACTAAATCTACTCGAGCTAAACGCTCTAGGGATATAAACCTCAACACAATAATGAATAGAACATGCTGGAGGGATAGATTCCCTTCGCAGAGACTTCCCTTACTATGGAACAGGGTCCCGATCTACATAAGGCAGAGCCCCTCACTATCTCTCTTCAAGAGGAACCTTGATGAGTGGATGGGTAACAGAAATTTCACACTGGGGATCACACCAACAGCACAACTAGATAGGGGCCAAGGCTACTAGCTGCTAGTACAAGGGTCTAGGGAACTACTAAAGGGGCGGTGAATATCGCACGACATGGCTGGGCTAATATATGCCTTTGGGCAGATAGCTCAGTACCAACCTATGAACCTAAATATATATATATATATATATATATATATATATATATATATATATATATATAGATATATATTATTTGTCTGGAGGACAATGAAGGCATTCAGATACTTCTGGATACTCAGGTCATGGAGAGTAAAGACTTAATGTCAGCTCTGCCAGTTTGGGGTAAGATGCGACTAGACAAGGCTTGAGTTCATAACTGGGATAAATGGATTTTGGGATTTATTTGTTTTATGTCCATCATAGTGAAAAAAGGCCCTGTCCAGCAATTCCCCTCATAGCATACTTTAAACCCATCAAATATATACAATGTTTTAGATGGGCTTGGCATGGTTATGGTACAATCAAAAGTTTAGAAAAGTGAAAGCAGTAGACTCCTTGGTCATATGGGAAGAAAAACATGTAGACGCCTGGTTTGGGGGTCATGGTTGACAAGCCCAGGCCTTCTGTAGTTGGAAAACTTGAGAAGAATTGCAGTAAGTTAAAAACTTGTGCATATAACAGATTTTGTGCTTGGCCATCTTGCCACTTCCAACATTCCTGCTCTTATTGTGGGAAATGTCACCCGGCCCTTAGATATTGAGAAAAGGAAGGTCAAGTGTCGGCAAAAAAGACTCCCATGACTGATGGGCTATCCATTGGTAGGTTCTGAAGTAATGGTTCAACAGGCACCATGCCTTTTCATGGTGCAAGTGGAGGAGTTTCCTTTCATTTCCCCTACAGTAGATAATATAATTCCTTTTCCAGTTAACCAGAAATTTTTGGTCTGCTGTTGACTAGTTATCCTGTTGATACAGCTAAGTAGAAACTAGTTGACAGGTTTTCATTTGGTTTCTCATTTTAAACAAGGTTGGCACTTTATTTCAAGAATTGCTCCAACTAACAGTTTTTGGCAACTAAAATGTTGAAAGACTCCAAAGATAACCACAAAGCATTCTTTAGCTATGTCAAGAACCTAAATGGAAACTCTCAGATCTGCTCTGAGTTTGTGCAGAATGGCGCAAAATGCACTGAACTGACTGATATTGCCAACATTCTGGAAGACAGGTTTAGGGTAAACTTCACCCCCCTCTCACCCCCTAAAGGGCCCAAAACCATACCAGAAGAAAGTAGATCCCCAGCAATCACTGACACCCAGGTTAAAACAGCCCTATCCATAGCCAAAAACACAGCTTCAATGAGACTGGACAGTGTCCCAGGCTGTGCCCTACACGAACTCTAAAATGAACTAACACCTCACCTAAACACACTGTTCAAACTCAGCCTCTCTACAGGCTATATACCCATAGAGTGGAGCACAGCAACAGTTATCCCACTCCACAAAGGTGGAGCCACAATGGACCCTGGGAACTATCGCCCTATAAGCCTGACTAGCCTGGTCTGCAAGGCTATGGAGTGCATCACCATGGAACTCATTAACAGAGACATTGTGAACCTCCAAACATTGGACCCTACCCAGTTTGGCTTTGTTTATGACAGATCATGCCTACTAAACCTGGTGGGCATCTTTGAGACAGTTACCAAAGCTTTAGCTGAGGGAAAGGAGGCCCACACAGCCTACCTAGACCTCGCAAAGACTTTCAACACCATTCCCCATTCTGGTATTATAGACAAGCTCAAAAGCCTGAACATAAACCCCTATGTCATGAGATGGTTGCCAATTGATGCACGGATAGAACCCACACGGTAAGAGTTGCAGGATCTAGGTCCGACTCTAAACCGATTACAAGTGGCATCCCCCAGGGCTCAGTCCTGGGACCCCTCCTGTTTGGTATATACTTCTCAGAGGTACAGGCAAGCACAGGAGGACTATGGCTGACCAAGTTCACAGATGACTGCAAACTGGGGGCCATAATTGACTCTCCAGCTGATACAGACATCCTCCAGAATGGTCTCACTGAGACGGATACCTGGTGTCAAATTCATGGCTTCAAGGTAAATGCCAAAAAGAGTATAGTTATCCCCTTTGGAAAAAACAAAGTACCCACAAACTACCACAAATGTGGTAGTCCTCTAAATATAGAAAATGTAATAAGGGATCTGGGGAGCCAAGTAGATAGTAATCTCTCCTTTGATAATTATTTTGCCAAGGTGGTTAGAAAATCCTTCTATGTGGCCCACCTAATCACAAAAGTGTTTCTCATCTAGAACAAAAGAAATTATTGTGCCCCTCTACTCATCACTCATCAGACCCATCATAGAGTATAATGCCCCATTTGGGATATACCATACAAGACACTCGCAACAGCTGGAAAGACCACAGAAGTACCTCACCGAGAGGATTACTGGAGTCAAACAGATGCCCTATGCAACCTGACTGAAGAAACTCCAGCTGTACTCAGTTGCATACCGCTTACTCAGAGGTGATCTCTGCCTGACATACAAGGCCATGTCCAACCCAGAATTGATGCACATGCTCCACCTAAAAAAAAAACAAATCCCTGAGATCCACATGCTCTAGGGATCTAAACCTCACTACAATGATAAATAGGACCTGCTTGAGGGATAGATTCCTGTCCCAGAGACTCTCCATGCTTTGGAACAGGATTCCAATCTACATTAGGCAGAGCCCCTCAATAACACTCTTTAAGAGAAACCTTGATGAGTGGATGGGAAACAGAAAATTTACCCCAGGGATCACTGCAGTGGCTCTGCTGGACAGAGGCACAGGGAGTCCTTATTGAGGACAGATTCATGTAACTGTGACTTTTTTGCATATCGGAAGACAGACATGCAGTTGTAAAATAAGATATGAGGATCCAATGTTTTTTTGTAAAAAAACAAATCTCTAGGAGAGGAAGCTACTCTGCATTTGCAGGAAGAAATAACTGTCAGCATCTGATGAAGTTTGTGATGAACGAAAACGTATTGTATTTGTGAAGTGTTAATGTGCTTGTGGAACGCCTGTTTTGGTTGAATAAACACCCTTCACTGTCACTTCGCTGGTGGTCTTTGTATCCCTTGGCACCTTTTGCAGTTTTTCAGTATTTCTTGTGCCTTGGTGGAATTTATTTAGATGTATAATATTTAAGTTGACTATTTAAAGGAATAATAATTATTCTCAGGACCTGTATTTTAGATTTGGTGAGTGAATTAATAATAATGCCACAATGAAGTCAAAAAGATAAATAGTTCTGTGCAAAGTTCCTGTATCTATACTACTGAATAGAGAGAATGTATACTTTATTCAGATAAACACATCAGTCCATTGTATTAATATTCCTTTTTCATGATTCTTTTTCTTTTGATAGAACATTCTTCCATCCAGATCTTTCTGTCTGTCTCTTTATGTATGCATGGCTCCAGTCAATTTCTCCAGAAGATTGCTAATCTTTTTTTTTTTTTTTTGATTTAAGAAACGAAACAGCTTTTTCCAAAGCAAAGAGTCATAAGTACTTGTTCACTCAGTAAGAAAGATTCTTAATTTTGCAGGAAATAAAATGTGGCACATTATTCCACATTTTAGGGACTTTATCAGTGGAAAGCATGCCTTCATAACTTCCATTATTGTCTGTGAGCAGTTATTATCAAATCTGATGACAGAACTACAGATTTTAAGAGAGGAAATGGGGGAGGGTGTTGCCAAAACAAGCCTAATAACAAGTTTTTTATCCAAATGTGAGAAGAATTGGACTATTATAGACAAATGAGGGTTTCCTTTTTTAGCTGTAGGTTCTATGAGTTCTATGAGCTGTCTTTCTAACACATCTGACAAATCCTCATGAAGGCTTAACACTTTTGGAATCCATATTGTAAGGAAATTAAGAAATATTTTCTTCTTCCATTCAGCCTGGCACATCCAGTTTTCTCAATTATTTCTTGTGTCCTGATTTTCTAGGTCACCCACCTTATCTAGTAGTTAGTTGCTTTATTTTAAAAAAATATGTGCAATTTTCTTGCTTATACAGTTTTCCCCAGTGTCATTTATACTTGCTTCTCTGTTTTCTGTATGAGCATTTTTGTACTGGATCATAGTTTTTAGAAGTTCAGTTTGTCTGCTGTCACTCTGTTGTGTATAATCCACATTTTTATCCACATAGTCTATTTTTATTTTTAGATATAATTTTTGTTTGCATAACAATATAATCTAGTAATCTTGCCCAGTATTTTTAGAAACTGACTTCCTTCAAATGGTTTGCTGATATGTTTATTTCTGGCAATTGGTGCAGAGGTTAAGGCTGTCAGCCTCAGTTCCTAATCCTGCCCTCCCCCCTCAGGAATACATGCTAACCCTAACCTTGCATTTGTGTAGATATATATATATATATATATATATATATATATATATATATATATATAGATAGATATATAGATAGATATATATATATATATATATAGATATATATATATATATATATCTACACATACACACACACACACACACACACACACACACACACACACACACACACACACACACACGCACACACACACACACACACACACACACACACACACACACACACACACACACACACACACACACACACACACAAGACTAAGTAATGTATGGAACTGGGAGGCATATGACATCCTATGATGTATATTTTTGATGAAATGTAGTAGCTTGAACAATGTTAACATGATTAATTTACTCGGTTAAGTAATCAGGGAAGAATGTCTGGTGAATGGTAACACTAACACAGTAGTAAGGGAACTTAATTAACTCCCACCAAGAGCTTCAGGGAAGGGGATAAAGCCAACGACTGGCCTCACAAGTGATCCCCTGATCGCTTGTAGGAGGCTGGCCCTCCTCCAAAAGTTAAGCCTGTTTCCAGGCCAGTAACACCTTGGCTCAGGTCCCCCAGGTTCTCACCTGAGCCTGAGGTACAGGTTAGCTGGTTGCCCCCTAGGCCTTCTCCCCACCGGCTTTCCTGGCCTACTTCAGTGGTGTCCTCCCATTCTACTTGGAGCTTGTCTAAAGTGGAGATAGACATGATGATGCAGAGGTTTATCCCCACTCAAATCCAGATGGGGGTCTTGCCAGGGCCTTCTCCCACTGGTGCGGGTGCCTTCCAGCCATTGCTTAGACCTATCACTCCTTCTTTGATCTGACCTGTGGTTTCAGAGTCATTAGATCCGAGGACAATCAGAGTTGAAGGTTTGGTGCCGATGGTACCCTGTACCTTGACACCAGCCAGTGCCTTGAGTGTGTCAGATCTGACTAGATCAGATACGAGCTCTCAGAGCTGTAGCCTTGGGGTCAGATACGAGGAAGTATTCTCTGCTCTGAGCTTGTCAGAGGGAAGCATTCCCCTCGGCTTCTCAGCTCTCAGAGGCTCGGCTCTGGCTTCCCAGTCAGATCGGGGGAGTGGCTTCCGTTAGGTCAGCCCAGGAGGTCCAGTCATCCTCAGCATTCAACGTAGCGGAGAGGGTTCTCACAGGGTTGTGGTGTCTGACCATTTCATCTTCAGAGTCCGTCCAGACTCCCCTGGCTTGACTGTGGTTCCAACCATTTTGCCCTCTCAGGGACAGCCCATGGCCGTAGTGCCCCAGGAAGTTCCACCCTTGGAACAACCCACTTGCGAGACCTCCCCAGAGAGTCCCCGAGAAGAGTCCCCCTGCAAGCATACATGTAAAAGAAGACACTTGGAGTCTATTCCAGAGTCCCTTGCCAAAGACATGGAACTGGATGAAGGGGAAGGTTCCCCAAGATCATCCCCCGAGGATGTCTCCTTTGGAGATATCATGGAGATGCTTCATCAAAAGGGGGGAAGTCTACCCCAAAACCAACCTCTGACAAGTCCATGTTTCTGGAGGCATTCGGCTCAGGCCCATCTACCTCTTGGGTGTCCCCTCCTGTCGATCCACTTGTGGATCTGATAACATCTAGGGCGTGGAAGGAGCCGGACACCATAGAGCCAATACCCAAATGCCTGGACAAAGTCTTAAGTCCCCCCATGGACATGTTACACTGGCACAAGTGGTCCCATGTCGATGCTATGATGGTGGTGGCACCACCAAAAAGAAAATCACCCAGGAGAGCTCCATGGTCCACCTTGCTGACTGAGAGTCAAGAGCGTTGAATCATTTTGGAAAGCAAGTTTATGCTTCAGCGACCTTCTGTGTGAGGGCACTGAACTACATGTCACATGTCATTCAACTCCAGAGAGATCTGGTCTAGGAAGCCAAGGAGTTGACCCCAGGGTCCATATCTGCAGAGGACAGGAAGACCTTCAATGCAAGAATGGCCACCCTAAAAGCTGTAGCCAACATGTCTATGTGTTTGCTCTCCCATGCCATGGAGGGAGCCGCATGGGTAGCAGGGTCAGGTGTTGCCATCCAGCATCATCCCTGGCTCCACTTATGTCAGTTATCAGTGCCCTTCAAGGTGACTTCTATCAATGCTCCTTATGATGGTTCTTGCCTTTTTGGGAAGACAGTCAGAGAGACTTTGTTCCAGAGTGAGAAGGATGGGAAGACACTGTCTGCTGTCAAGATTTGCTTCTCACTGCCTCAAAAGTTCTTTTCCAGGAACCAGGGAGGCCAGAAGAAGATGTGGTTCAACAAGCCTCAGGTGTTTTCCCGGGAAGCTTAGGACTCGCCTTCCCCCAGAGGCAGAGGGGGATATGACAGATGTCACTCTAGAGGCAGAGTGGTTTCTAAGAATTTTGGATCCCGTAAATCATTCTTGGATAAACCCAGGCTGCAGCCCTGAGGGGTTGCCCAGCTGTCCATCTCTGGAGGCAGTCAGAGGTCACTTGTCTCTGCACCTACTAGCATGGGAGTCCATCACTACAGATTAGTGGGTGCTGCGACTCATATCCAGAGGATGTTTTTTTCCATTCAAGGATGCTCTCCCATCCAACAAAGCCCTACTGGATGTTCTACCCAATCAGCGGGAGGAGGCAGCAGTGCAGGTAGACTCACTGCTAAGAAAACGAGTCATCCAACTGGTCCCCCAGGCCAGTCTGGATTGGGGGTTTATTCCAGGTTCTTTTTAGTGCCAAAACAGATGGGGGACCTCAGACCAATACTTAATCTGTCCAAATTGAAACTATCAGTAACCAAGACAAAATTCTGGATGGTCATGATTCAATCTATCCTGCCTTATCTGCAGACCAGAGGCTGGATGTGCTTGATCGACCTCCAGGATCCGTACTATCACATCAAGATGGACAGCCACTCCAAGAGGTTCCTTCACTTTTAGCTGGGAGACAATCATTATCAATTTTGAGCCCTTCCCTTTGGTCTCACCAAAGCCCCCCAGGTGTTAACTAAGGTAATGGCGGTAGTAGCGGCTCACCTGAGGTTTCAGGGCATTCAGGTCTTTCTGTACCTTGATGATTGGCTCTTTACTGCCCTTTCAGAGCATCTACTATATCAGGCCAAGGACTCCTTCTTTCAGCTAGCCAACAGGTTGGACATTACAATCAATATGAACAACTCTGCTCTTCTCCTGGTTCAAATTTTAGATTTCATCGGGGCATGGCTGGACACAATACAAACAAAGGTGTTGCTCACATCAGACAGGATATGCAGCTTGAGGTTACACTTCTTACACATTCTTCTGACCCATTTACCAACAGCCGAAGCAGTGTTAAGGGCTCTAGGTTCCATGGTGGCCATGATAAATCTTCTTCCAATGGTGCGCCTTCATATGAGGGTGCTGCAGTAGACACTTGCGGTTCAGTGGTCACTGTTAGACCTTCCATTGTCTTTTCCAGTGAGAATTTCAAAAGTGTGCAGGGACTCCCTTTGATGGTGGATTCAGTCCCTGGATCTCCTTAATGGATGTCCATTTCAACCTACTTTCCCCAAGACCACTGTGACCACAGATGCCTCCTTACTAGGGTGGGGGTGGGGACTGCCCAGGAAGGACAGTCCAAGGCACATGGTCCTCTTCCGAGACCTATCTGCATATCAGTGTTCTAGAGATGAGAGCGGTTCTTCTTGCAGTGCAGGCCTTTCATGCTCATCTTCCTCTGGGAATGATTGCCATGCAGACAGACAATATGTCAGTGGTCTGGTATATCAACAAAAAAGGGGGAACCAGATCTTATCCCTTATGTTGAGAGACCATAAGATTGTGGGAATAGGCGACCTCCACCAGCTGCTTTCTGGTGGCAATGCTCATCCCAGGATGAGCCAACATTCTAGCGGACTGGCTCAGCAGCTCAATCCTGATGCCTTACGAGTGGTCTATGAATCCTTCAGTAGTGGAACAGATCTTTCTAGACTGGGATCATCCTTGCTGTGATCTCTTCGCATCTCCTTCCAATGCAAAATGCAGTGAGTTTTTCCCTCTGAACCCCCACTGGGGGAAGCCCCCAGAGATGCTCTAATTCATGCTTGGCCTCCCAGGCTTTTTTATGCATATCCTCCTCTCCCCCTTATGTCAAAGTTTCTACAGGAGGCCTGAGGGCTGGGGAGCACTGTGATCCTCATCGCCCCAGTCTGGCCTTGACAGGTTTGGTTTCCCTTACTCTGGTCTCATCTAGTTGTTCCACAATGGACCTTGGATCCGGTCCTAAATCTGCTCTCACATCCCTCAGGGATTATTCATACAGATCTGAAGGTCACTGCTTGGATGCTCCGGTTCCCATGATTATTAGGACTCCCGGTCTGTCATCTCCTGTTAAGTCCATTCTGGTAGCGGCTCATAAATCGTCTACCAGAAAAGTCTACCATAGTAAATGGAAACACTTTTCTATATGGGCCAATCAGAGATATATGGATCCCTTCACTGATCTGCTTTCTGCTGTTTTAGATTTTCTGGCTAGCATTTTTCAACAGGGTGCTAGTTCCTCTACGGTGTGAAAGTCCAACTAGCAGCCATCACTAATTTTCAAGTTGGGGTAAACATGTCTTCATTGGCTTCCTCTAAACTTTGTAAAACCTTTCTCAAAGGTACTTTTCTTCTCACACCCCCAGTTAAGGACTACATTCTGTTGTGGGACCTCAGCTTACTGTTGCAGGCATTGGTTTCTCCCCCTTTTGAGCCTGCGGCATCTGTTGTTCTATCATTTTTGACTTGGGAAACTGCCTTCTTGGATGCCATCATGTCTGCTAGAAAGGTGTCGGAGCTTCAAGCTCTTTCTATCAAAGTCCCTTATATGATCTTTCATAAAGACAGAGTTTTGCTATGCACTAACCCGTCCTTCCTTCCTAATGTAGTTTTTAAGCCAATGTTAATAAAACCATTAATTTGCCAGCATTTTTCCTAACTACCAGAACAAAGGGGAATACAAATTACATTTACTGGACGTACATAAGCAGTTGAGATTTTATCTTCACAGGACTAAACCATTCTGCAAGTCTGATCAACATTTTGTGCACTATGCCAAGCCCTTCTTTGGTAAACCTGTTTCAAAAGTGACAATTGCTCAGTGGATTTCACAATGTACTGGTTGAGCTTATTCAGAAAGAGGTTTATCTCTACCAGGAAAAGTGAAGGCTCATTCGATCCGATCTATGGCTAAGTCAGCAGCCTTTTGGTATAGGGTTTCTTTGGATAATACTTGTTCAGCTGCTAATTGGGTCTCATCTCACACTTTTATTTCTCATTATAAACTGGATTTGGTCTCTAGGAATAGAGAATCCTTTGGCTCTGTGGTGTTCCAGAATATCTTTCCATGAGGGCCTCCCAAGAGTCAGGTAGCTGGGAACTCTGTCCCACAGGCTGAAGAGCAAATTAAGTAAACTACTTCAGATAAAGAAGTTATGTACTCACCATAACATTCCATCTTTGTAGTTCTACTTCATTTGACTTCAACCATCCCCCCCTTACCCCTAACCTTATCTATTGGGATAGGACATGTCCTCTGTATCAGATGGTTATTGTTGGGATCCTTGGTCCTGTCTAGGCTAAGGTTCTTTTTCTGACGATTGGTGATTGATGAAAAGTTGTCATTGGGTCGGTTGTCTGATACCTGTTCGGCAGCAAACTGGATCTGAAGGGAGAAGGGAGACAGGGGGCATTATGGGTAAGAGGAGGAGCATGGAGCTCGGAGCCATAGCTGGAAAATGTGGCCATGTCCGGTCTGATGTAGATCTGAACACCCACAGGTTGAAGACAAATGAAGTAGAACTACTCAGATGGAATGTTATTGTGAGTACATGACTTCTTTTTTAGTGTAAGTGCTCAAGATATATTGTTCATAGCTTGGTCAGGTATATGATATAGAAGGAGAACTAAGCTGATAGACTGCAACCAGTTCTGAGCAGTTAAGAGTAGTTTAGCACAACAGCATACACACAATGAGAGAACAACATAGCTGATATAGCAACTGCTATAACAATAAGTAACTTATCATCTACTTTTACCAATGCAGTAATACTGAGAGACATAGTGCATATCTAATAGTGGTCTAGCAAAAACGAAGTCAGACTACAGCAATGCTATGACAATGAAATGACTGACTAGAAAATGACAGCAGTCCCATGCAAATATGTGCAGTTTACAGCAATACAGCAATGGTGAAACCCTCAATGTGCATTCCTGACAATGTCCAAATACTCTACAAGATTGTCAGATCACTTAACGGTGACTACTGAAAAGTGCTAACCAGTTACAAACCAGTGCAATACATAATAAACAAGAAAATGTGTACAGCCAATCAAAATGCAATTTAATAATAGGCCAGCATTAATTAAAACTGCCTGAACAGCAACAAATTACCCTATTCCACTTTATATCAACTAGCAATGTTCCAAGGTGACCCCTAAGCAGTGCTAAACTAAATTGTGCCCCATTAGCTGCAGGCACTGAAATCAGCAAAATGGGAGGCTCATATGCTAAATGGAGATATAAGTAATTAAACATCACTTAACTGATGATTGAACTGATTGATGAAAGGGCAAAAATCTAATAAACAGTCAAATCTGGTTTCACCAAGAGCTGAAATGCACAGGTCTAACAACTCCAACCAAAAGCAGACCAATGGTATACAGGCTAAGCCATATATAATAAATAAAAAAAAAAAAAAAACTAAAATAGTCAATTAGAATACAACTTACTGTAAAGCCAGTATTGGTCAGAACTCCCAGAAGAGAGGCACACTATCCTCTCTCACAAGATAACCACTAGCATAATTCAAAGATGGCTCTCAAATGATTCCAAATTAAGTTATTCCTAATGAGCAATATGGACTGCTAAATGACAAATTAAACAATCCAAATGTATGTCCCTCATGTCTACACTGAAATCAGCAGAAAAAAAAAATGTCTTGGATTTTAAATTCACCGAGCACCTCACTCTTATCTTTGACTTATACAACTATACACAAGAAAGAACCTCCACCTTCAAATACGTAGAATTATCAGTCTCTAAAGTTCCATTTCCACATACAGAGAGTGAGAGCAAAAGTTAATTCCTTCTTCTTCTGAGCTCACAAAATATCTGTCTTTGTATTTTGACCAGCCAGAACAGCCATCTGCAAAGGAGTTTTCTTCTCTCACCCACAATATGGAGTACCCATTTTTGCATGCACCAGCAAGAAAAACATCCCTGCATGCCATCCAATCTCTAACAGTATCTACTATTCCATGAGTATCACTACATTACCCTAGAAAAAGCCATATGTCTACCTCTAAAACATAAATCTAGCCTACTGTTAGGATCACACCTCTCCAAACTATTCAAATCATTTACTCATTCTGCAGCTAGACTCATGAACTGACCTCCATATAAAACCTGAGACAGTACTCCCAGATACTCCAGCTCTGTTTATGCCTAGAAACAAACTCCACATCACTACACATGCTTTCTCCTCTCAGGCACCTATTGTTTGGCAAGTTCTCACTGTCAGCCTGAAAGGAAATCATCACTCAGTCCAAATTCAGAATGCAGCTCAAAAAGCACATTTTCATCCATGCCGAATGCTCCTGTTTTAACACAATACAAATCACTTAACACACTAACCCTATCTCCAGTCTACTTTTCTTTTCCTCTCACAGAATTAATGATAGTTGACCTACTACAGAACCTAAGTTAAAAAGGTATACATTATACTTTGCTTGTTTGTACAAATACAGTTTACTATGTAACTAAGCTAAACTAATTTCTTAATACTTGCATTTCTGCCGTTTTTATTTGTTTGGAAGTGTTTTGAATTTCTTCCATCTAAGCATGAAATTGGTCAGTATTGATCACTGCACTACCATGGTAAACAAATACAAATACACACATACATATATAGTTATATACATAAATAAATAAATAAATAGCAGTTTAATTGAAATGCACTTTACTCACATGCACTTAAATCAGAAAAAAATGCAAATACTAAAATCAGGAAAAAAAACATTGATGCTAAACAATTTATGTAATTAAGATATGCTTCCCAGTTTTTTGAAGGGACTGAAAAAAGGAATCAAATCCAGTAAAAACAGATCAAATCCAGTTCCAGGAAGTGTTCCAATGCATAGAATGGTGTTATAGGATAACACCAGTTGCAAAACTTGTGTGATATTACAGGACATATTTTAAGCACAGAAAGGAAGACAAAAAAAAAAGAATAAAACTACAGTACAGATATAAAATTGTACATCTTATAAGCTTCAGGATCAGCACCAACCTCCTATTTCCATTTTCTACATGAGGTTGGGATGTCACATCAACATCCTTTAAATCAAGGCTGGAAAATGAAAAAAAGAACAAAAATGTATTTTAGATACATGCACCCACATACATATCAGAATGTCGAGTTAATGAAAACTCTAACTTCATATAGTCAAGACCATATGATCAAGTTTTGAAAAACTTGAAATTCCAAAGTTAAATAAAAGAAAAAATAGAAAAAGTCTAACACATTGGTTCTGCAGGGGGGAAAGCCCCCCGGCACCCTCCCTACTTAAATATACCATCCCTTGATCACACTATAGCGAGGAAATGGGAAATCTCCCATTTTCATATATATCTCATCATCATCTTCTTTCGGCTGTTCCCATTAGGGGTCACCACAGCAGATCACCTGTTTCCATTTCTTCCTGTCCTTTGCATCTTGCTCTGTCACACCAACCACCTGCATGTCCTCTCTTACCACATCTATAAACCTTATCTTCGGACTTCCTCTTTGCCTGTTACCTGGTAGCTTCATCCTTAGCATCTTTGTTCCCAATATACTCAGCATCCCTCCTCAGCACATGTCTAAACCAACGTAATCTTGCCTCTCTGGGTTTGTCTCCAAACCTTCCAACCTGGGCTGACCCTCTAATATACTTATTCCTAATCCTGTGCAACCTCATCACACCCAGTGCAAATCTTAACATCTTTAACTCTGCCACATCCAGCTCAAACTCCTGCCTTTGTGTCAGTGCCACTGTCTCCAAACCATATAACTTAGCTGGTCTCATTACCTTCTTGTAGACCTTCCCTTTCACTCTTACAGGTACTCGTCTGTCACAAATCACTCCTGACACTCTTCTCCACCCACTCCATCCTGCCTGTACTCTCTTCTTCACCTCTCTTCCACACTCACCATTACTCTGAACTATTGACCCCAAGTATTTAAACTCATCTACCTTCACCACCTCTACTCCTTGCATCCTCACCATTCCTCTATCCTTCCTATGATTCACACACATATATTTGGTCTTAATCCTGCTGACCTTCATTCCTCTTCTCTCTAGAGCATATCTCCATCTCTCCAGGGTCTCCTCCACCTGTTCCCTACTCTCACTACAGACCACAATGTCATCTGCAAACATCATAGTCCACGGGGATTCCTGTCTGATCTCATCTGTCAACCTGTCCATCAACATTGCAAATAAGAAAGGGCTCAGAGCTGATCCTTGATGTAACCCCACCTCCACCTTAAACGCATCCATCACTCCCACCGCAGACCTCACTGCTGTCACACTACTCTCGTACATATCCTGTACCACTCTTACATACTTCTCTGACACTCCTGACTTCCTCATACAATACCACAACTCCTCTCTAGGCACCTATATATATATATATATATATATATATATATATATATATATATAGGCGTACTTTACATGGTCGACTTTTCTCAAAGTTGACGTTCATATGGCCGAGACCATATGATCGACTTTCGGAAAGCCGACCATGTAAAATAAACACAAAAAACACAATGAACACTTACCTTAAAACTGTTAGCAGGGGAGCAAGCCCCCCTGCACTCCCCATGGGGGGCTCTTCCCCCCCACCCCCCCATAACTTAAATATGCCAACTCCGAGATCACACTGCAGTGCGGAAGATGGAAATTTTCCCATTCTGCACTGTACAGAGATAGCGATTCCCCATGGTCAGCTTTTCGAAATTCGATCATATGGTCTCGGCCATATGAAAGTCGACTTTGTGAAAAGTCGACCATGTGAACGGGACATATATATATATATATATATATATATATATATATATATACACATGCATATCTCTCTCTCTCTCTCTCTCTCTATATATATATATATATATATATATATATATATATATATATATATATATCTCCCGTATATATATATATATATATATATATATATATACACACACACACACACACACACACACACACACACACACACACACACACACACAGTGGATATAAAAAGTTTACACACACCTGTTAAAATACCAGGTTTTTGTGATATAAAAAAATGAAACCACAATAAATAATTTCAAAACTTTTCCCACCTTTAATGTGACCTATAACCTGTACAATTCTGTTGAAAAACAAACCAATATGTTAGGAGAAAAAATATAAAAAATAAAAAATATACAATATGCTGGTTGCATATGTGTGCACACCCTTAAGCTAATACTTTGCTGTGCACGTACACCCTTAACCTAATACTTTGTTGAAGCACCTTTTTATTTAATTACAGCATTTAGTCTTCTTAGGTAGGAGTCTATCAGCATGGAACATCTTGACTTGGCAATATTTGCCCACTCTTCCTTGCAAAAGTGCTCCAAATCTGTCAGATTGCAAGAGTATCTCTTGTGCACAGCCCTCTTCAGGTCACCACACAGATTTTCTATTGGATTTAGGACTGTGCTCAAGCTGGGCTATTTCAAAACTTTAATTTTCTTCTGGTGAAGCCATTCTTTTGTTGATTTGGATGTATGCTTGGGGGTCATTGTCATGTTGAAAGGTGTAATGCCTCTTCATCTTCAGCTTTCTAGCAGGTGCCTGAAGGTTTTGGGCCAAAAGTGACTGGTATTTGGAACCGTTCATAATTCCCTCCACTTTGACTAAAGCCTCAATTCCAGCTGAAGAAAAGCAACTCCAAAGCATGGTACTGCCACCATCATGCTTCACTGTGGGGATGGTATTCTTCTGATGATGCAAAGTGTTGCTTTTGCACCAAATGTACCTTTTGGAATTGTGGCCAAAAAGTTCAACCTTGGTCTTATCAGACCATAACACATTCCCCACATGCTTTTGGGAGACTTGATGTATTGTTTTGGAAATTTTAGCTGGGCCTGGATATTTTTCTGTGTAAGAAAAGGCTTCTTTCCCTACCCCATAGTCCAGACATATAGAGAATGCGGGAGATTGTTGTCACATGTAGTAGACAACCAGTACTTGCTAGAAATTCCTGTAGCTCCTTCAGTGTTGCTATAGATTTCTTGACAGCCTCCCTGTCCAGTTTTCATCTTGTCTTTTCATCAATTTTGGAGGGACACCCAGTTCTTTGCAATGTCACTGTTGTCCAATATTTTCTCCACTTTTTGATAACTGTCTTCACTGTGTTCCATGGTATATCCAATGCTGTGGAAAATTTTTTTCTACCCTTCTCCTGACTGATACCTTTCAGCAATGCAATCCCTTTGATGCTTTGTAAGCTCTCTGTGAATCATGGCTTTTTCTGTAGCAGGCAACTGAGTAAATGTCAGGAAAATCCTACTAGGACAGCTGAACTTTATTTGGGGTTAATAAGAGTCTCTTTAATTAATGGCAGGTGTGTACCCAAGAAGACTGAATTCTGTAATTAAATCAAAAGGTGCTTCAACAAAGAATTTGTTTAAGGGTGTGCGCACACAACAAA
>NC_056733.1:1360674697-1360764697 GCF_019279795.1 Protopterus annectens | reverse complement strand
GTCACCTCACATACATGCAGCAACTTTGTTGATCTGTCCCTTCTGACCTGTTTGCTAATGCAGTCCATCACCAGTATGAGCAGCAGTGGGCTAAGAGCAGAACCCTGATACACCCCCACTCCCAATGGGAACCCATCTGTTATTCCAAATCCTGTTTGTACTAGGGTTAATGGGTCCTTGTCATAGCCTATCTGAATTCTACCAATGTTTCTGAGACTTTTAACCACTGCAGGATTGCACAAATCAGCTTTCTTAGAACCTTGTCATTTGCTTTCAATTTGTCTAGGAATGTGTGAGTTGGACGCTTTCCTCATCTCTAGTTTTTCCTGAACTATCTGACTGCAAATGGTGGGTCAGTTGTGTTGCATCATGATCTAAATCCAGTCTGCTCATCTCTACTACTCTTCACATTTGTTTATCAGTCGACCTCTCCAGAACTTTCATGCAGTGTGACAGGATTATGATACTACTATACTACCCACAGTTATGAATGTACCCTTTGTTCTTGAGCACTGGTCCTGGTATGCTTATTCTCAAGTCATCTGGGATATGCCTTTCTCTTCTACTACTATGGGTACCATTAGGAGCAATTTTCCCCCTATCTTACCCAATATCTTTATTATAGGTTCATAGGTAGGTACTAGACTATTGGCCCTAGAGCCTATACAAGCCTAGCCATAACGATTTCCTGGCTATTGCTTCAGACAAATATTTACTTTCCTGGACCCCTGTATAGCAGGGCTACTGATGTGATCCCCGGGGTGAATTTCCTATCTCCCATCCAATCGTCCAGGTTCCTCTTGAAGAGGGCCATTGAGACACTCTGCGTGATATGTATGGGCAGCCTATTCCATAGTATGGGGAGTCTATGGGTGCGGAACCTATCCCTCCAGCATGTTCTATTTATTGTGATGACAAGGTTAGGATCCCTGGAGCATATGGCTCGGAGGGATTGGAATTTCTTTAAGTAGATATCTAGATGATTGTTGGATGGTGTGGAAGTCAGATGATATTTACCTGCATGAATTTATTGGTTATCTTAATGACAATAAATGGGGGATAAAATTTAAAGTGAACTTCCATAGGTCGAAGATTATTTTTCCTGATGTGGAAGTCGGTAGGAATCCTGATGACACTCTAGGATCATGGGTGCTCAGGAAATTCCCCAAATATAATTAATTCCTTCATGCCACCAGATTCCACCCACAACATATTATTTGGAATATCCCCAAATCTCAGTTCCTCCAGGTAAGAAGAATTTGCTCCAGCCAGGAGTCTTTTGAAGACACCAGGGATGACCTAATACAACTTTTTTGTGAGATGGGTTACAAATCTGAGTTGGTTAGTTCCGCTTGTCACTAGGCTTCTACCCAGGATAGAACTAAACTTCTCCAATATAAGGAGAAACCAAAGTGCTCTACCAGTCCATTGGTTCGTTTGGTGACAACATCTGGACGTAACACATAGGGGTTTATGAACATCATTAATAGACACCGGAACATACTTTTGGCCGAAGACAGATTATACCCATTTTTGGGTAATAGATTCTTTTTCCTTTAGGAGAGGGTGTACATTAGGTTCCATCTTCAGTCATTATAAGAGGGTGGAACAGAGATTAATAGCCCCCACTCAACGGACACTGACAGGAGATCCACTTATAGGTTGTATGTCATGTGGACATTGTACCCACTGTTTTAGGGTTAATAAAACCAAGGAATTTTGCAGCCGGAACACATCTGTAGTTTTTAATATCAAGTTCTGGGCTAATTGTAGTACAGCGTAGGTAGTCTACTTTATGCTCCTCATTCTATGTGGGTCAAACATCTAGACCCTTTCGTCTTAGAATTGGGGAGCATATTAGTGATATCAAAAATAAACGTTCCACCAATGCTTTATATAAATATGTGTGCAAACATAATACTGCATCTTTTCATTTTACTACCATTGACTGCATTGTTGGTAAATGTAGAGACAAATCAGGATGGCATAATATACTTAATTTTAATGAACGCAAATGGATTATTAAATTAGGAACATTGTTTCCACCTGGACTTAATGACTTTATGATGGACCAATGAACAGCTTTTGTATGGTATATATAAATGTATGTATGCATCTATGACTATGTTTTTCTCACTGAAGAAGGCTATTAAAGCTGAAACCGGTTTGGGGCAGGTAGTAGGGTTCTTACTTTCCCTCTACCTATGTCATAATGTATTTATTTTGTTAAAAGGGATTTCCACACCTTCTGCTGGCTCACTTTGTTTTGATTGCATTTCTTTAAGTGTAGCATGTCCAGCAACTCTGGGTTTGATATGGCCTTGTATGTTAGGCAGAGATTTCCTCTGAGTAGGTGATATGCGGCAGAGTATAGCTGGAGTTTCTTTAGACGGTCAGCATAAGGCATCTGCTTTAGGCCTGTGATTCTTTTTGTGAGAAATTTTGTTCATATTTGATGTGATCTGCTTTGAACCTACTGTATTCCACAACTATTTTCCTTAGTAACTTTCTTAGGAGTGGGGTCCTCCTATTCTTTTATTGTAGGCTGTACCTTGGATAGTACAGCTTCTGTGTTTTGTTTTGTTTTTTTTATTCAGAAGTTGCTGTAAGAACACCTTCTGTCTGACTTTCATGTCCTGTGATCTGGTGAACAGGTTGTTGCTGGCATCTCTTATGAAGGATGTCTGACTATCGTCTTTATCTTTCTGTCTTTGCTTTGTAATTTGACAGAGTTTCATTGTGACATTTGAGTCATTTTCCAGAAATGTGTAGAGTGCTTCAGTTGCCTTGTTCTTTGCTAATCCATCTCCTGTCTTAGCCTCTTTGTAAGCCGACCAGTATTCCTTCCTAGCCTGGTCCATCTTTTTTATTTCTCATGTTTTTCTTTGACTCTTTCTTTCTTTTAATGATTTCCTTGTCTTTTGCATTCCATCATCAGCTTTCCTTATGTGCCTTATTTCCATACTTGTCTCAGCCGCATATCTACCCTGTAGTTCTCATATATGCCATTTTGAAGCAGTGCCATTCTTCAACCCCACCCATTTCCTCTTCTTTCTAAGGTGCTAGTGACCTCAGTAGTTTTTAGAACTCTTTTGCTTTCCTCTCCAGTCAACTTCCTGGTCTTCAGCATAGTCTGTTGACCTTAGAGGCTTCTCTAACTACTGCTTGCCATCCGATTGTGACAACCAGTGCTTTATACAGTTATCCAACTGTTTCACGGGGATGACTTTACAATCAGTAATTCTACCCCAATGTCTTTTCTTTCTAGGAGAACGTCTACTTGCATGTTGACCACTCTTGTATGTGATCTTGTGATTGTTGCTGAACTATATGTTGGCTGTCACCAAGGCATTTGCCAGACAGAAGTCTAGTATGGCCTCTTCTTTATTCCTGTTGCCCCACCCATTTGGACCATACCTCTCAACCAAGAGCAAGAAATATGGACAAAGCCATAGACAATTTTTAAATATTGTTCTTACAATTTTAGAAAATTAATAGGTTTTACATTAGCATGATTTTTCTGAATGGTATGATGACTGAAACTCAAATGTCTGCCATTATTTTTTTTAACTTCAGTCTTTAATGATTTGCCAGAAAAACCATTTATATGAAAAACGGACTAAAAATATGACTAGAAAATCTGGATATTCTGCGAAAATCTGTATAGTTGAGAAGTATAATATGCACTCAGGCAGTCCTCATATCCTACCTGTCCAGATATGTGTGCTTATCAATATAATTTATGTTGTCCTGCTTTATTAAATGCATCCTGCAATTGCTGTCTGAATGCACTTGTTTCCTTACTATCGCAACCCTACTGTGGGGCACAGGCTGAGACTATGAGTACTTCCTTATCTTTACTCTGGAGTTTGACTGCCATGCATTCATCACTTAGTCTGAGGACATCCTTCACTGTCTTCTTAAGCCTCTCCCTCACCACAATATCCACACCATTTCTAGTCTGTCCTCCTGAATAGTAGACCTTGATCTCAAGCTCTGTGACTTAGCTGCACTGACCTTCCATCTTGGATATTGGATCAATAGGATGTCCAGCCTCCTCCTTTCTGTCATGTCATCCACTTTCAAGCTGTATCCTGTCAGTGAATCTACATTGAGTGCACAATTCTTATTTCATGTTTTTCAGGTTGATTGGTTTTACATCCAGCTTTTGCTCTGCAGTTCTATCCCAGGTAACTCAAGATGGGCAATTGGACACCAGCCAGCCACCATTATCATGGGTCGCTGGCATACATCAGAGTAGGCCAGGTCCTCAACCCACTTATCACTGGCAAAAACCCATGTCCATTTTGGCATCATTAGTCAACACAACCAAATTATGTAGTGCCATATTTTACACTCTCAGGTGGCTAACCTAGACATGGGATGCATTTGGTGATGCCTGTTCTCCTATCTTGATGATACCATACACCACAGATGATGCCCTAAAGGGTTGGTCTATACAACTTGTCCCCTCTGTAGCGCATCTAGAATATGTGCTGATGACCGCTGGCATTTCTCCCACTCCTCAGATTTTTGCTGGCTGTCCTGAACCGAGGCAATTAGTGGGCAGATCCAGCAGTATCACATATGCTGATGAGACTGCCAAGAGGTTTTCCTAAATTCTACCTCTAATGCAATGACATTATTTCACAGTAGGCTGGGCTGGCAATGTGATGTGACCAATGAAAATGTGTCCTATAGCAGCCATACTTCCTCAACTATCCTGCACACCTAGCTCAGTAATCTTTATGAATCTCGGCCTCCGCCAGCCTGCAAACAAGAAATCTGCCAATGAAGTATTGTTTTAGATTACAAAAAATTCTTAATAGCTATGAAGTCCTATAGATATTGTGACTTCAGTGTTTCAACTTTCATTTTCTGACAACAGTACCAAATACCTGTTGTTTGTGTCACTGAAGAAAAGCAAGTAAAGACAGTTGTAAAACAAGAAAACATATAGCTCTTGTGTATAATGCACCATATAATACCATGCTGTTCAAATCATTGAAACTGCTTTTCCAAAAAGTGCTAATGGGAAATGGAAGCTAAACTGATTTAGTGCTAATGAACATTTTTCATAAGCACTAACAGGATGAAAGCTGTAAATTTTAGAGGTAATAGTTTTATTTCCTTTAGAGAGATAAGGAGATAACACATACAATGTAAAGGGTGTGATAACTGAATTGTACACTTACACTGATTCCTGATAATTTAAATATTAAAAAAATATAAATAAACCTTAATGATACAGCAGCAGTGTGAATTGATACTGTCTACAAACTAAAGGTGAAGTATGTCAGTAAATATAAAAATCATTTCAATGAGGAGTGAATGGATGCCAAGACAAAAATGCAGGCTGGCTAGCCACTGACTCCTACAATAAAGTGAGAATCTCACTTCTCACAAGAATTACTCTTTTCCAGAGCTACCTGTGTCACATGTGATGACAACTAATTCCAAGAAGTCAGCTGTGTCACATGTGATGTCAACTAATTCCAAGACGTCAGCTGTGTCAAATGCGATGACACCCAGTTCCAAGAAGTCACCTGTGTTACATGTGATGACATACAATTACAAGAAGTCAGTTCTGTCACATGAAATGGCATAGATTTCCCAGAAGTCTCTTGTGTCACATGTGATGACATACAATTCCAAGAAGTTGCCTGTGTCATACATGAAGACATACAATTCCAAGAAGTCAGCTTTGTCTCAGCCTGCCTGCAGAAAGTGCACTAGCACAAGCAAATCAATTCAACTTTAATGAAAAAATAAATAAAAATAGCTTTTTAGTAGTTTTAATGTATTTTATAACTAGAATGCATCTTCCAGTGGCTGGGTTCAACTTGCATGCCATGTTGCTTATCTATGTGCTTAACCAAATAATAAATCAAAAGGCTTTTTTGTATTTTTTTCCTGCTAGCAGATATAGCAAATTTATGCCTTCACTTAAGAAACAGTGAACTGCTACCATTCAATTCCTTGATATTATTATTATTATTTTTTTAATAAGCCACTTGTTTTGCTTCCACATTCCCCACATTGCCATTAAATGAATTTATTACCCTTTATTGATACTTCATTTGGTCATTGTTTGATGTACCTCTTCAGTTAGTTTTACAATCCCTTGGATTTAATAAACTCCATGTTGGTTCTGCTCAGAGCCTACATAGAGTGTTTTAATATAGGCAATATTGCTGATTGCACGGCATCACACCATGCATGTTAATGGCGCATGGCACGTGAAAGCAAGGTTTCATGGATCACACCAGTGTTCCTGGCCATGAAACATGTAGTCTGAATGATGATCGTACCTCCCAACCTTTTAGTGCAAGAAATCTGGGCAAAACTAAACAAATTGGGGTACAAAGGACTGAAAATAGGTATAGAGCTACTATATTATTCTGTTAACAGTAGAAAGTAGGTAGAATAATTGGATTTGTGTTAGCATGCATTTTCTGAAGGATATGAAGTACGAAACTGAAATTTATGTCATTATGTATTGCTGTCGATCTTCAGTGATTTTCCAGAAGGCCACACATTTTACATTGGACAGCCCAAAAATATGATGCAAACATCTGGACATTCTACAAAATTCTGGCCAGTAGGGAGGTATGATGAGGATACCATTTCTGTGTAAGGTGGCTGGCCACGAAAATGGATTGTAGGACAGCACAGCAATTGCTTCTCCCTTACTTGAGTTGCAACTATGCCCCCCCCCCTTTTTTTTGAGGCCAGTATTTGCATGATGTGTCACTTAGCACAAACATGTTTGGCTGTGCTCACCTGGTTTGCACAAAGTGCAGCAGCAAGAAACTGGAGAAATGTACCGCCCAGGTTGCAGACAGGACCCAGACAGCAACAAACATAAACTGGATGCATTCAGTTAATACTATTGGCCATCATGCAAACATGGTAAGTGGCATTGTGCTGCAATTAACAACGAGAACTTTACAGTGGATCTTAAGATAGGGCATATTATAACACCTGCAAGTGACAGGTGTAGATGTGGAGTTCAGGTGGTCCATGGGTTTAGTACAGGGTGTGCAAATATTGTTTTACTCTTGAAAGATTACAGATTATAGCAATGAAGTACTACATACACAGCTGTTTTCCAAACCTTCTTTTGTCAATACCTGTATGGGTAGGAGAACCATAGACATAGTCCCTTTGACTAGCACATTTACACAAGTTCCTGCATACCAATTAATCTTGAAATGTCAGTGCTTTTCACTGTTGTGCATCACTTAACATCATGTAAACCTGGTGACCACCAGTGCGCACCTCACCTACTATGTCTGTGTGATGTTAAGTGATGCAAAACATTTTCAAATGTTGCAAAACCAAAATGTGTGCACTCTCAGTAAGAGCGAGACATGCAATTGGATGGAAAACATCAGGATATATAATGCAATTAGCAGGACATGCTCATTCTACATTAAACTTGAGCTATAGTAGACAGGTCTGGTGTTGCTGGTGAGGGAGTGCAATTTTTGGATGCAGAGGTAGGGTGTTCATGAGTCCAATGACTTTATTACATTCCTAGTAAAGTGTCATGGGCCTTGGTTGTTGCAGTGGGACTATTCAGGCTCAGAATACAAGTCTGAAGCCTGGAATAGTATTGCTAGGGCTATGACCAGTGCTTCAAGTATCCTGCATACGGGTGAGCAATGCAGACATCACTTCAATGAACTCCGGAAGAGGAAGCAGGATACCCTCAACCATTGGATCAGGGAATTTGGTACAGCGAACACCCCACAGATGTGTATGTATCAATTTCAGTGAATAATTGAAAACTTAAAAGCTGAATATAGACAAGACTGGTATTCATAATGTATTCTGTTCTGTTTTTTCCACAGTTCCTATGGAGAGAGCCTCAAATGTCAGGTCCCATGCCGCATGTTTGTTAAGGATGGAAGAAGCATGTGATATGTATCAGAACAGTACTGTTCAAAATAGTAATTTAATAATAATAATTGTAATAGTAATTTAGTAGCATTAAATGTTAAGGACTGCTTAGATGGTATTTAATACAGTTGCATCAAAATGAGCATGCATATCTCAACTTTAAAATAAAGTATGAATGCCTGTTTGAGCTAGTCTGTAGCGCAAACTAACAGTTCCATATTCTCAAATAACAGTGAGCATGCATTGCTAAACTGTAAAAGGAAAGCATGCATGCATGCAGTAGTTTGTATGATAAAATAACAGTACAGTATTAGAGAGTGTTCAGCGGTTCTGTCTCCAAAAAACACACTTCCCAGATATACAGTACTGTTAGGTTTTCATCATTATTGCAATGTAACTTCAGATCTTCATACATTCTGTAAACTGTAATCAGTATACCAGGGAAGTAAATATTGTGGGAAGAAATAGCCAAGGAATTGTTATGGCTAGGCTTGTATAGGCCCTAGGGCTGATAGCCGAGTACCATCCTATGAACCTATAATTGGAACACACATATGTGTAAATATATGCACACATCAAGGACTGGTGGCTGCACTCTGTGCTGTAGTGTGCCATTGTTATGAATGGGGTAGTCTTAAAAGTAATGAAGAAATTTGTTATGAGTTTCTAAAGTTAAAAGTAAAGGTAACAGAATAAAGTCAAGTAACTGTATCAATGCTCTGTATGT
Organism: Protopterus annectens; assembly: GCF_019279795.1. Classification (NCBI taxonomy): domain Eukaryota; kingdom Metazoa; phylum Chordata; order Ceratodontiformes; family Protopteridae; genus Protopterus; species Protopterus annectens. The sequence continues at coordinate 1,360,756,065 of NC_056733.1, read as the reverse complement.
TACATATGAATTTACTAATGTTATTCCTTTTTTATCTCTCACCCCACCCCTTATCTTCTCTCTCTATTTTCTTAAATTTTTTATTTTATTTTTTATTTTTTTTCCCACAGTACAGCAGGGTAGGTCTGTCTCACAGGATCATCCGGCCCCCACTTCATCAGCTACAGCACCATTGCCCAGAACGTCTGCTGCACAACCTGGCAGCAACCCCTCTGTGGCCCCTGCACTCCTGGCCCCTCAAGTACTTTTGCCCTGGAAGATAGGTCTGTGGCTCCCTCCAGTAGTAGTGGCAGAGGTAGTGACTTTATCACCTGAGTGGAACTGCCAGGGATGATGTATAGGATTGTGCACCAAACTGTGGGCGCACTCCTACTCCAGATGGAGCAGCTGCTTTCTATCCTGGTTAAGTCTACCCATAGGAGACGCAGACATCGGGGACCACAGCCAGTGATGCAGTGAGCTGACAGTGATGACAGTCCATGTGAGAGGATTCTACCATGCATGGCTCACACCTGTCCAACACATCAAGATGTAGAGTTGGCACTGAGCTTGGCTGTGTTTATGCAAGCTCTCACACACTACTGTCATATGGAGGATGCCTACAGACACACAACAGTTACATGGTTCAGCCTGCCTGCTTCCCCTTCTTACTCAAATACACTCATCAACCTTTTGTGTCAGCCTTGGCCTCCTGCCACCCTGCACGAAACCTTGTGCAAGTGATGATAACTGGGCCATATCCCTGTTTTCTCTCTTTTAGATTCAGGAATACAAAAGCTTTGTGTCTGATTTACAGAGTGCATAGCTACATTTGAGCCTAGTATATTTGCATTTGTGTTGCTGAACTAATAATTTTACCTGCCACTTACATTTGTCTTGCCAAGTTATACAGTGGATAGCATCATCATGTCAATACTTTCTAGTGTATTTTTTGTAAGGGTTGTGAAGTCAGGAACTGCAATGTGTTTTGTTACTTTCTGTTTCTCTTTCATGATTTTCCAATACACACATATGGTGCATGTCATAAGACGCCATCACATTCAGATCTCAGGATTGTATGACAGCACTGTAGTCAAACTCATCAAAAGAGTAATACAGTATAATGCTCTCTTTTGGATGAACCTCACCAGACACATACAGCAGCTAGTCAAACCACATGGCTTTCTCATCAGGACAACACAATGCCTATTACCTACTCCATGATGTATGTAGAGATATTAAAAGACATGTCACTGTCATCTGTCTGGTATCGCATTTAATTGTAACTTATTTTAAGCCTCTAAGTTTTGTTTTAAGTACTTAGACTTCATTTCCATTGTTTTACATTAAAAAGGTTTGTAGTCTACACTCTTGTGGGAGGAGAGGGTAGCCTCTCCCCTTCTGAACTGGTAATTGCTGTTTGAAGGATTATTGTGCCAGTTCTTCTAAGTGTGTTTGTTCTAGTATAAGCAGTTGGGTTCCAAACCATTTATTTTACACTACACTCCTGATTTATTTAAACTTTTTTTTTTTTTTTTTTGCTGCTGTGACTGCAATTTTCTGCACTTTGAATTTCTATTACTTCTGATTTTATAGCACACTCTAGATTCAGGTTTGCTGAATGTAGACTGGCATCACTTGATCACTAAAACCAGCTATCTTATATTAAGAAGGCCCCGATGCACTCTTATGGCAGAAGTGTGCAGCCAAGGACCCATCTGAGTTTAGGACTGCTGGAATAATGCTCAGTCTTGGGCTGTCCCTTTGTTTACTTTTTTTAAAAATCATTTAACTTTGCTTGTATTTCAGCATCATGTTTGGGTGGGTTTGTAATCTATTTACTGGAGCTGTTCAGAGATTGCACTGCTGCCCTGTGAGCAACTCTGTTGTGCATTGTGAAGCATGACAGGTTGTCAGCACACACACACACACACACACACACACACACGCACACGCACACGCACACGCACACGCACACACACACACACACACACACACACACACACACACACACACACACACACACACACTCACACACACACACACACATAACTTTTTGCACATAGTAAGCTCACAACACATAAAACTCACATACATGGAGGTACTTGGTAGAAACCTACCTAAAGCTCAGAGAACTCCCAAGCATAAACCTACTGCACACACTGCACTACACATAATAATACACACAATAGTGTATCACCCAATAAGGCTGTAAGGAAAACTACCTCAAAAACAAATGTCTTTATCATAGGTGACTCCATAGTGAGACACACAGATTTCCAACTCACCAGACTGGATAAGGAGAAGGTCACGGTAGGCTGCCTGTCAGGTGCCAGGCCCCATCAGATCAAGCACACACTCAAGTTCCTCATCAAATATTACCATTATGACTCTGTCATAGTCTATGCTGCAGTGAATAACTTGAGATGTATCTCACTGAACTATATGAACAGAGACATGACTGAGCTCTCAGATTATGTGTCCCAGGCAGGTATGGCCCTAACCCTAAGCAGCATTCTGCCTTCACTCAGGATGGTGCCTCAGTAAAAACAAAAAATGATTGACTTTAACAATTGGCTTAGCTTCTGGTGTCAATCCAGGAGGATTCAGTATCTGTCACCCTAGGAAGATATGTTCAACAGACCACCCTGCTTTGCTAGAGATGGTCTTCACCTGTCGCCTCTTGGCTTTTGATTACCAGCAAAAGTATTTGCCTCCTCCATAGTCCCATTTTTAGGCAATGTCACAACAACAACATCTCCAACCTAAAAAAAAATCTACTATTCAGAAATTCAAGGTCATGCTGCTTAATGCAAGGAGTCTGAATCAGAAACTGCACTCACTGGAAGCCCCCCTTACCTTGGAAGATGCCCACATCTGTGCAGTCACAGAGGCATGGTTCAAGGCTGCAGAGATCCCTCTGGCCATGCAAAGTTACAATGCCTTCCACACATCTACACCTCAAAAGGAGAGTGAAAGAACCAAAGGCAGAGGTGTATACATCTTCAAAAGATAAATATACCTCAAGAATGGTCAAACAGCATGTCTCCCTAGAGCTATTTAAATTCCAACTAAATGTAGATGAAACCCCCTACCATATCATTGTTAACTATAGGTCCCACACCATGAAACATAAAAACAACTCTGCCTACTTAGACCTACTTGAGTCACTCACTACGCCAAACATCTTGGTCATGGGTGATTTCAACTATCCTTCCATCGACTGAGAGTCATATATGAGCACAAACATACTCGTCCTAAGTTTCCTGGACTTTTTTAACACAAATGCCCTGAAATAGATAGTCTGCACACCCACAAGGGTCGTGAATGTCCTAGACTTAGTATTTACTAACATAGGGTGCCTCTGTATTACCCCCTGTGTGTTGCTCACTCTGGTAAAGTCTGATCATATTTCATTCTTGTTCAAATTAACATTCATACCTGAACCCCAAGAGCAAAAAGGATGAAAAATTTCTCCAAAACAAACTATAGCTTCTAAGCAATACCATAAATAGTTGCAAACCCCCTGCTACCAATGTCAGCAATGACTGCTGTACAGAGGTATACACACATGCCCTGTGTAAACACCTATACAAACGTATAGACTCGGCTGTATCTGAATGTTCCCATCCATCATAAAAATCTGGAACCCTTCATCCTTTATCCTCCATTCATTCTCTTCCTACTCAACAAAGCCTGTATACTTATTACTTTCTCGAATTCTAACCACACCATATAACAATATAATCCTACCTCTTTAATGCCATAACCTACCTCTCATTATTTGTACTTTTTCAATAATTCACATTTTCTAATGTACATCAAATGCAAAAGTTATGACTGTACTCTTTTTTTTACATTGTATAAGTAGCCTAGCTATGTTGTTTTCAACTTGTCTGTTAGTTTGCATTAAGAAGCTTTTTAAATGTATGTACTATTCCGTTTGTCTGTTCTTTTTTGGAGCTTTTCTCCCCAGGACTCCATTGAAAACGGGTTCTTTTAGGCCCAATGGACTATCCTGGTAAACCAACTGCAAATAAATAAATAAATAAATAAAATAAAAACAAGGTCCTCCCAAAAAAAAAAAAAAAAAAAAAAAGCATAAATAGATTATACAACATGTGGAATAAACTAATGTTTAAGATCAAGAAGGAACTTATTCAGCAGAGGAAGGGCACACTCCACAGCTTGAACAAGCAAATGAAGTATCTTGTAAAATTCTCTAAGGCCAATTATGAACCAAAACTAGCATCCTTAGATAAAGATAAACACAAGACATTTTTTAGCTATGTCAGAAATCTAAAAGGGAAGGCTCAGCTTTGTGCCAAACTTGTAGCGGATGGGATCACTCATACTAACCCTGAAGATATCACCAACCTGCTAGCAGACAGATTTGGGGCAAACTTTACCCCCTGTTCAAACCAGACAGACCCCAAAGCAAACCCGTCACCAGTCCTCTACCTGGTATCTCCAAAGAACAGGTCATGCTTGTACTCTCCATGGCCAAAATACAGTATCTATGGGATCAATCTAAAAAAAAAAAGTTCCACCAAGAAACAAAACCACTTAAAAAACTGCAAAAATTGCTAAAGGATACGAAGACCACCAGCCAAATGACAGTAAAGTGTGTTTATTCAACCAAAACAGATGTTCCACAAGCACATTGATGCTTCATGAACACAATACGTTTTCATTCATCACAAACATCATCAGATGTGGACTGAAAACATAAAGTGCACTTATATATCATCTTACATTAACACATTTAACAATCAATTAAGCAATTAAGCAAAGCAAATCAAAGTTTTAAAATCCTTCTTTAAAAAGTTGATAAACTGGACAAATATATTAGTTTAATTTATTTAAATTCAAATAAATATGTAGATAAAAATCACTTTTAGCAGATTAACAACCTTAAATAAATGTAAAAAAATTATCTCTTTCCTTATAAAATGATACTTACTAATAACCTAAACTCATATTTAGTCATTGGGCATTTTATTCATAGTCTTGATCCTCTAGCTTGTGACTGAAAGCTAGTACTACAGACTAATTTCAAAATGATAAGACAACCCATGTTCCCCTTTTCTTAAAAAGATTTTCCCCCAGATTCATGAAGCTCGGCGCAAGGCCGGTGTAAGGCTTGCGCTGGCCGTGCGGCGTATATATGGAGTAGTAGCGCCATATGCATATTAATGAAGGCGTGCAGCCGCCACAGCCACGTGCATAGGAAATATGTGCGAGTGCATGGGGCATAATGAAGTTGCGGAGGGAGACGTGTCAATGTCGGCTGTCGATGAGCAACCTAAACTGCTGAATATTATACTCCACCTGCAGTAATACTCGCACCTATCAGTGTCCGTGGAGACTGAAACATATACAAAGCATGCAAGATAGTCCCTGCGAACAGAAAATGAAGAAGCAAACACAAATGCACGATAGGGAATAACAAGTCCCTACCCTTGAACAAATGACAGAAAAACCGTGTACCCATGGTCCAACGTAGTGTTGATAGCTATACCATGTGGAAGTGAAACATATCATATGCTAGGGCGCTGCCAGGAGGTACGTCCAGCCCAATGGAGAGGGTCACCAGCTGACCCATAATGTGAGGGAGGGTACATAGCTGTGCAGATGTGTCCATAACAAAATACACGAGGAGAAATGTAGATATATGTAGTGACTGTATGTCCGAATCATATCCCACAAAGGATGTAATAGTCACATACAAAAGGTATGTCTGTATCCCACATAACAAATTTGATAGGGAATAGAATACACATGTAAACAAATCAGGAGCATAGAAACAGCTACAACAATAAGAACACATGTAGACTGAAAGGAACAGTATGACCCGTACCATTGACTAAGAATACCACCTGTCCCACTTTGTGAGCGACAGTACCGCTGCAGCCAGATGTGTCCTTACACAAGCTTGTAAACATGGCAAATATGCAGAGATTATAGGACATAATTATCCCTCAGACATCATGTAATAGTGGCATTAAACAGTTGTTCTCCACACATATATTACATAAATGTCATAAGAAAAAGAATAAGCCACTGAAATGCTACAAGACTAAAGCTTAGATATAGGCAAGAGTTGTAAGTTCTATCTGCTGAACTGACCATGGGTATGTGTCGGTGTGGAAAATGTGTTGTGTCCACTGCAAATGTTACATTGTGGCCAATTGAAAAAGTGGAAACAGTACCGTAGACTGCGGGGAGACATTGTCCACAACAGTCGGATATGTGGAAGGAATAGCATGGACATAGGAAAAGGTGCCATCCCCCCAATGAGTACAACAGGTCTGCAAATCCCGGGTGTCATCGGTAGAAGCGAAACTAGTACAGCCAAATGGGTAGTACCCGGGTATACCAACTAAGTAATGAAAGTGAAGTATGGGCATGTACCTATGTGTGTGAGGTATAGCACGTGGGAAGCAAACATGGCAGGGTAGTCCACACAACCATAAAGGTACCCGACACCTGTAGGGCAGTCAATGTGCTACTCTGGCCATGTCATGGCCCAACAACAAAGGTAGTGAGCTATCGGATGTGAGTAATATGCATGTGAGGGGTGGTTGGGTAATGGTAAAACCCGCAAAGGCGATACTGTGTCGTATGCAGAAAAGGTGAACCAGAGGTATAGGAGGTGGCAGCGGGTGAAGTGGACATAAATGCCATGAAATGCATCGGAGACCATCCAGGTGCAATTAACCATAGGCAAGACTGCTCTGCAATTTGTAGCATGTTACAGGCCACCCTCTCAAACTCAGGAACCTCACATGGCCTTCCTGAAAACATTGGAGGGGATAAATGTATCTCCAAACACCATCATACTAGGTGACTTCAACTACCCTAATATAGACTGGGAACACTACTCAAGCCCGAACACTCTAACCCAAAGATTCCTGGAGTTCATAAACTCAAATGCCATGGAACAACTAGTCACCATCCCCACAAGAGGAGTAAACATACTTGATCTCATCATCACGAACATGGGATCAAAATGTTCAACACCGGAAGTATACCCCTCACTAGTGAGATCAGATCATAAACTAATCTCGCTGGAGGTCCTCATCCCGCCCCACCTGAAACAAAAAGACCACAGTGAAAACTTCTCAAAAGCCGATTTCACACTTCTAAAAACTAGTGTGGTCTCCTTTAATGCCCCTGAGCCAGTGGTAAACATTACTCAAACCGCTGAATCACTTACAAATGCCTTCTACCAGCACCTACAGGACTGCATGGATCAGGCAATCCCAAACAAAACTAAGACTCTCTGTACCAAAGGCAAGCGTCCAGTCTGGTGGACCCCAGCCATAAACAAGCTCTACAACAAAAGGAGGAAGCTACTACAAGATAGAGCAAAATCCTTGAAAGGTAAGACACCTTTGATCATTATAAGTAAAAAACTAAGAGCTCTCATAAAATCATCCAAGGCAAATTTTGAGAGAAAAATCGCCAAGGACTCAAAAGAGAATCATAAGGCCTTCTTTAGCTATGTTAGAAACCTAGGAGGAAACTCCCAGATATACTCAGAATTAGTTCAAAATGATGTGAAAATTACTGAACCTACACACATTGCCAACATACTGGCTGACAGGTTCAGTGCAAACTTCTCCCCTCCCCAAAGGAGAGATATCTATTCCAGAGGATTGTAGCCCCCGAAACATCTCCAACGCCCAGGTGAGAACTGCCCTCACTAAGGCAAAAAACACAGCATCCATGGGACCGGATGGTGTCCCCGGCTGTGTGCTTCACGAACTGAACGAGGAATTAAACCCACAGTTAGGACAGCTGTTTAATCTTAGCCTCACCTCAGGATACGTACCCAAGGAGTGGCGCACGGCGACTGTGGTCCCACTGCATAAGGGCGGTGCCTCCACAGACCCTGGAAATTACCGCCCCATTAGCTTGACAAGCCTTATCTGCAAAGCCATGGAGAGGATCATAATGGAACTCATAAATAAAGACATAGGGAACTTGCAGACTTTGGATCCAACCCAGTTTGGCTTTGTCAAAGGCAGATCCTGCCTCTTAAACTTGGTTGACTTTTTCGAGACTGTCACCAAGGCCATTGATGAGGGAAAGGCAGTCCATACAGCCTACCTCGACCTGGCAAAGGCCTTGACACAATACCCCACTCAGGTATCATCGAAAAACTCATCAGCTTGAATGTAAACCCATACATCACAAGATGGGTTGCAAACTGGCTAAGTGACAGAACCCATAGGGTCAGAGTTGCTGGAGCCATGTCAGACTCAAAGCCTGTCACAAGTGGTGTCCCACAGGTCTCAGTCCTGGGTCCACTCTTGTTCGGCATCTACTTTTCTGAAGTACAAGCAAACACAGGAGGGTTATGGCTGACAAAGTTTGCAGATGACTGCAAACTGGGCGCCATAGTCGAAAACACATCTGACACAGATATCCTCCAGAAGGGCCTCACAGAAACGGATAACTGGTGCCAGAGCCATGGCCTAAAGTTAAACGCCAAAAAATGCATAGTCATACCCTTCGGGAAAAACAAGGTTACCCCTAGCTACCATATAGATGGCAATCCACTGAGCACAGAAAAGGTCATCAGGGATATGGGGACCCAGGTTGACAGTAGCCTTTCATTTGACACTCATGTTGCTAAAGTAGTTAGGAAAACCTTCTATATCACCCACCTGATCATGAAGGGATTCACATCTAGATCAAGGGAGGTCATCGTCCCCCTGTACTCATCACTCATTAGACCTATGATTGAGTACAATGCCCTGTTCGGAATGTATCTGACCAGACACCTGCTGCAGCTTGAAAGGCCCCAAAAGTTCCTCACCAAAAGGATAAAGGGTCTCAAAAATATGTCTTATGCTGCCCGACTGAAAGAACTCCAGCTCTATTCAGTCTCATACCGTTTGCTCAGAGGTGACCTGTGCCTGACATATAAGGCCATGTCAAACCCAGATTTGATGAATATGCTTCACCTCAAAAAATCTAGATCCCTCAGAACCACAAGGGCGGGAGACTTAAACCTTGACACGGTTATAAATAGAACATGCTGGAGGGACAGATTCATCACCCAGAGACTCCCTATGCTGTGGAACAAAATCCCGGTACATGTGAGGCAGAGCACCTCTCTGGCCTTGTTCAAGAGGAATCTTGACCAATGGATGGGAGATTGCAGATATACCCCAGGGATTACTTCGGTGTCACTGCTTGACAGAGGCACAGCAAAATGATAGGCATAGTTTTTATTCAAACTAAAGGGGTGGCGAAAGCCACATAACTATGGGCTAGGCTTATAAATGCCCTTGGGCAGATAGCCTAGTATGAACATATGAACCTATGAACCTAAACACAAACACATGGAGAAACAGCTGCAAGACAAGCAGACAGGCCATAGTGTAGAACACAATCCCACAAACATATGTATCATGTAAATGTGCGATCAAAATGTATAAATATGTCACCGTCACATGCCCACAGGTTGGTCCTGACGGAACTGGCCATAACAAATGCAACACACCTGGCTGCATAATGGGATACCCAGCATACCCTCCACATCACACAACCCAGCCCCATAACAGAACGTCCACCAAATCCACCTGTACGTGGCCCACTGGTCCGTTGCAGACACAGCTACACATACCGACTCCTACGCATATATAGTAGGTATTGTCACCCTAGGCAGTGTCAGGTTAGCAAACCATGTATTCCCTGCATGTTAAACCCCCTGCACATTTTCATAAAGCCAAAATACATTACAATATCGTTTCTGTGTGGAATGGTCCAATTTCTGGAATATCCCTTATGAGATAAGTAACCTGTGTAAATAGTAGAATGGGTATGACGACAAGATGTCCAATCCTGTACATATCTGGACACAAGTCAGAACATGAAATACAGGTCCAAGACACTGTCCAGACCTAAGTGGTCATGCATAACCCAGTACCCAGGGTAAAACACCTTCCCGTGACGCACGTGACCCCACACAAATATGCGGTAGAATATATCGCACACTCGCATAGTGGCAAACGGCAGAAGGGTGAGGAAGACACCCAACATTAACAGGATAACCCAGATAAAGTGTGAGGGATACCTAGTGTGTGCCGGCATGACCGACCATACCTGACAACCTGTGTGAGCTAGATATCTGGACAGAGCTGTGAATACAAGTGAGATGAAGGTACAACAGCAGGTACAATATGCAAAGATAGCTGTTAGAAGTTATTCATGTATGTGCAGTCTGAGTACCCGGGAAGTCCACTGGGCTAAGTGCCCAGTAACAGTGGAGGCCCGGGTAGAAAAGCTCCACAAGCAATACAAGGAAATAAAGGCTACATAATGTTAAAGGTAAAATACAAGAGTAAAAGGCATACAGTCAGGAAATACACATGCATAACATGTGCATAATAAGACAGTGCAAATCCAGAGTTTTGTAGTGGTAATACAGAAATGTACAACAATGACATACTTGGAGTCAAGTGAGTGTCAGCTAAGTCTGGTTAAGCTGGAGGGTAGAGAGGAGCAGGAGTATGGAGAGCTCAGTGGAGTGAGATCCGTAGAATGTATAACAGGTGCAAGCAGGAATATATCCATGTGGATGGATAAACATAGATATATCATAGAATGACAGTTTGCACAATGGCATTAATGTCTGGAGTATGAAGTCTGAAACTCAACTGTCTGCCAGCATGTCCCAACATCTGTCCCTAATGCCGAGCTACTGCTGTGCCAGAACACAACAGCGTATTACAGAGGTTCGTACCATATCACTCAACTGTCCAGATATTCGCAGAATGACCATTGTGTTGGCTCATAGTGTTGTGTGCCTCCAACAATCTGCGTCTGTCCGGTAAATAGGTGTGGATTGATGTCACAAAATAATGAGCATTAAGTATAACACTCCACATCCCGCAGAAGAGTCATGACAATGCAAAACCTAGTATTCTATCAACATTATAAGCTTGTAAGGAAACTAGTTAAAATGTGTCCCTCTTATTCTCCCCATCATGTAGGGTTTGCGCAGATTTGTTGCTCAAAGAGGTCGAGAGATATGGCCCATACATATGTACAGTAACAACCCATGACATTTGTGTAATGTACAACTGCATACCTGTAGTCACAACATGTCCAAGACAATAATCCCCGTATGAATGAATACAGGTAATAGTGAAATGTGAATGGGAACCACCCTCACATTGGAGTATGGACCGTAACAACCCCACCCATAATATGTACAGCCAACAGAATAAGCTCCTGGTAGGTGCCCAAACACATGTGTCTATAAATACAGGTAAAATGTTCATAATAGGGAGAACCTCCCTGTCCACATGCTTCATCTGACATTTGAACTCGGCCAGGGAAGTTCCGTTCACCAGGCAGACAAGCCCATACCCAGATCACTACATGAACACCCTGACAATCAGAAATGTGTATGCGATATGACTATATGCCCTAGTGTTCTGCATATCCTCGGAGTGATTAACAATGCAGCTGGGGTCCACAGCAGTAGGCAATAGGGAATGTGTAATATGTAGTACCGTGTTTCCCACAGCAGGGGAATGGATGCCTGTGTTGTAAGTGAAGCGGTGAGGCATATGTTGATGTAGCTAAGTACTATGGGTATGCATATCAATGAGGCAGAACAGCAACAGAATACTGTTTCCAGTATCCGTCCAATGTGAATGCTGTCCCGGTTGACCTACGACCACTGCAGATATCCCTGTAAAGTGTAATGAATGCGTTCGTGCTGTACACACAGTTAAATACGTAAAGGTGAACCGTGTGTTTCACACCAGTCCATAAACCAGACTACAGATAAGTAAGTGTTATGGTCAGAAGAATGAAAGGCTGCGCAAGCACACATATTTATTAAACAGATGTAACCCACAACATGTAAATGCAACTGCGCCTGTGTGTGTGTGATCCGCTCACAGCATAGTAAATGAATGCTGTTTCCCCCATGTTATATATACATGGCTCAAACCCATTAACCCCGTAAAGTATGAAACTGGACAAAGGCATGCAAACTACTGGTACAAATAGGGACAAACCCCAGATATGTGCCAGAACAAACATAGAAAGTGGATAGAATAACGGGTGTGTCAGTAGCATGGATTCTCTGAAGGGTATGCAGTCGTAACCTGAACTGCTTACCAGTACTTCCCAACATAAGTCTTTAATGAAATGCCACTAAATTGCCAGATAGACACAAGGTTATGAAAAACACACCGAAGATAAAGAGGCAACCAGCTGTACATTCTGCGACAATCTGTACAGTGGAAAGGTATGGTATGGATATAGATATATGTGTATACACATAATCCACAGATGTAAACCAAAGCAAATTATGAAATGAGGACTGTACATGTATATATGTATACACAACAAACATATGTCCTGTAGATATGACATATGTACATAAATAGGCCACGGCATAGCTAATATGGGTAGACAAACAGACATGCACGAAAGGTGAATAAACTGCTGCTTTCCAAACCATTGGCCAGAAAGTGACAGCCCAGCAATTTCTATACTTTAAACATGAATATAGGTGTCCATTGCAGGACCCCAAAAATTGATCCATATGTAGTGTCAACCGTCATTGATGCAAAATAAGTGACCTCAACAAATACGATATAGCTGTACGTGCAACAGCAGCAGGTGCAAGGGTAATGACACATGTGTCGATAAAATGTATGATGTACGAACTGATATCCAGAGAGTGGGAAGTGCTTATAAGTGTCTCCACACTTTAGTACCACTCACATTAAACATGTGTAATGGGTACTGTGGAGGGGTGACAGGTATGGGAATCATGGATATGCAGAAATGGGCCTAGGTGTTGTTTGGCAGAGATTTATTAGGTCCGCCCCGTGGGAGTGATGTGGGTATAGCACATGCCTATATTCTCAATAATGGGGCAAACCATCCACTGGATATTGCGTAAACCATTGTGGGAATATGTAGGGCCCTATATCAGTGTCATGTAGGCGATTATCATGGATGGACATGCGTACGACCAAGATGGTAACCATACCTGGCAAACTGTCAGAATAAGACAGCTGCACTAAGGCATAGTACATGAAATACAAATAGGGACTATATTAGATATACCCCAGACAAAGTCAGAACGTTGATAGAATACTGGCGTAGCCAGGAATACAAATGTTATGAGTGTTACTAATCATGACATAGAAATGTCAGTCACTATTATCTAACCGCACAGTTCGTAATGCCTTGCCAGTAATTTACCAGAAAGGCACATTATTATGACAAATGTAACAAGAGCAAATGTCAAATGTCAGGGCGTTTACCCATAATGTGTACAGGTTAGAGGTATTAAGGTAACCTGTCCAAAATACATGTACAGAACTAGTGATACTAGGTGGACAGGTGAGAAGAAAGACGTCAGGACAAATGACAAAACATGTACAAGTCATACGCATGTACTCCGACAAATGTGAATGACAATGTATGCCCTGTGAAAGTCAATGTGGAAGGTTAATAGACTCAAAAGAAAGGTGTCCCTCAGGGTGTCATGCAGTGTCACCGTTACAATGTCCAGTCCCCCATACTCGTACGTGAGCTCTGTCACTGACGGAAAGCGCAAATACCAGCGTACACATAAGGTACATGATAGAATAATTAGTGTGGATAAGCAGCTGTTGGTCTGTGTGAGGAATACAACCCTCTGGGTGGGTGTGTCCTGCAATATAAATGTAATGGCATCTGGCCTGTGATGCCGCCATACAGTGTGTGTATTGGTGTCAGAAAGTTGATATCTTGTATCAGACACATACTCTGCAACTGTACAGATTTACGCAGAATGTGCAGAGTTTTGCCTCATATGTTTGGTGTGTTCCACTTAAAATCAGTACCATTCTGGCAAATTCCTGAGAACTGAAGTCATTAAATAATGACAAACATGTGAGTTTAAGACACCAAATCCATCAGAAAAGTCATACTAATGCAAAACCTATTATTGTGACAAATATCTACGTTTGTAAGAGCAATATGTAAATACTGCCCCTATGTGTCCCACTATCAGTTAAGGCTTTGTCCAGATGTTTGCTCTAGGAGGTGGAGTGGTATGATCAGAAACAGATACATGTGTGAGGAAACAGCATTATCGATTGCAAGATAACTCAGAAGGTATGAAAAGCGCTGCAGTAGGACATTCAGTACTGTCTGCAGGTATGTGCTGACATGTCAAATGACACAGCAGTCTACATGAAGTACCTATAGGGTTGTTGCCTTTACAAATGATGATAGTGGGACATACCCACAGCCATGCACACAGCACAAATAGACATACACACAGCAAAACTAGGCCATGATACATGAAGCCTCTGGCGTTTATGAGTAGAGTGAGAGTACAGCAAGGATAGATGTCTGCCAAGCTATACAGCAAACACCTGTAAGGGCGTGTAACACCGCCCATAACATGAACGTTGCACGGACAATGTTGGGATTTGCAACATACCCCATTGGTATGTGAAAGCGATGCAAATATGCGATACATGAAACAGTCAGCTGTCCATGCAAGAGCAGAGTTATGTGCAGAAAAAAAAAAAAAAAAAAAAAATATATATATATATATATATATATAGATAGATACAGACGTACACAGACACACACACACACACACACACACACACACACACATGTGGCAGGGTTGTGAGCAGAACACGAATGTAACCACTGTACCACACAACAGCATTACGCAGTGACAGAACTTGCAACCGTGATTAGTAGAACACGGAAATCACACAGGCATACGTCTAGCCTGTAGACAGCGGCATCAAAGGCAAAGACGCCGCACAGATGTTATGGTGACTGAATACTGTAAAAGCAATGTACTGTTGTCATGCAGCTGGAAACACACACACACACTTGGCAGGGCTGGGAATCGAACTTACACCTAACTACCCTATCATACTACAGCATGACGCATTTACAGAAAGCGCTACCGAGATTACTAAACACAGCAGTCCCACAGGCATTCTTCTAGGTGCGTGTCGACATCCGCAAAGGCAAAGACATCAGCAGGATATATCTGTGTTGTGAAGCGTCTAAAAGCATAACCTGAGTCCCCAGGCGGACGTGAGCATGCGCACACACACACACACACACACACACACACACACACACACACACACACTTGGCAGGGCTGGGAATCGAACTTACACCTAACTACCCTATCACACTACAGCATGATGCATTTACAGAACGCGCTACCGAGATTACTAAACACAGCAGTCCCACAGGCATTCTTCTAGGTGCGTGTCGATATCCGCTAAGGCATAGACATCAGCAGGATATATCTGTGGTGTGAAGCATCTAAAAGCATAACCTGAGTCCCCAGTCGGACGTGAGCATGCGCACACACACACACACACACACACACACACACACACACACACACACACACACACACACACACACACACACACACACTTGGCAGGGCTGGGAATCAAACTTACACCTAACTACCCTATCACACTACAGCATGATGCATTTACAGAATGTGCTACTGAGATTACTAAACACAGCAGTCCCACAGGCATTTTTCTAGGTGCGTGTTGACATCCGCAAAGGCATAGATGTCAGCAGGATATATCTGTGGTGTGAAGCATTTGCAAGCATAACCTGAGTCCCCAGGAAGGAGGACAGGAGCATGTGCACACACACACACACACACACACACACACACACACACACACACACACACACACACACACACACACACACACACACTTGGCAGGGCTGGGAATCGAAATTACACCTAACTACCCTATCACACTACAGCATGACGCATTTACAGAATGCACTACCAAGATTACTAAACACAGCAGTCCCACAGGCATTCTTCTAGGTGCGTGTCAACATCCACAAATGCCAGGACGCTGGCAGGGATTGTATAGAGAGTGTACGATCAGATATAGTACTGTCCCATGGTAGACGTATACAAACACACGGCAGTGGTGCACTCGGGGCAACTATAAATATATGGAGCACTACAACAACAATACATAGACACAGTACGCACCACAGACAGTACACCCTTCCAGATAGTCACCCAGTGTGTACTCGGTAGGCATCCATCCTGGCATTGAAGACAGAAATCTGTTGCCTGGATGACCACCATGGCAATACAGGATGTCAACGGCCATGCCCATGCACAGAGGGACATCACCGACACAAGGTGTCACTGGCCATGGCTGCACACCTGGTAATATACGTCAGTTCGGACTGTACTGTGTGTCGATCTACACAACGGCGTACTGGGCATGCTCACACACTTAGCTGTTGCAAAGTGCCGTCTTGCATGCAGATGGAGTGTAAACACGGAAGGTCTCAGTTTGGACTGTACCATGTATCCATCTACACAACTGCGTACATGGTCTGTACTTTGTGTCGATCTACGCAACAGCATACTGGGCATGCTCACACACTTACCTGTTGCAAAGGGCCGTCTTGCATGCAGATGGAGTGTAAACATGGAAGGTCTCAGTTTGGACTGTACCGTGTGTCCATCTACATCTACACAACTGCATACATGGACTGTACTGTGTGTCCATCTACACAACAGCATACTGGGCATGCTCACACACTTAGCTGTTGCAAAGGGCCGTCTTGCATGCAGATGGAGTGTAAACATGGAAGGTCTCAGTTTGGACTGTACCGTGTGTCCATCTACACAACTGCGTACATGGACTGTACTGTGTGTCCATCTACACAACAGCATACTGGACATGCTCACACACTTAGTTGTTGCAAAGGGCTGTTGTGCATGCAGATGGAGTGTACACACAGAAGGGCACAGTACAGAAGGGCACAGTAAGGTATAACTGTCCTCACGCATAGGGCGGTCACACACATGCAGTGACCTGTACACACACAGCTGCCATCACAGCTGTCACAGGTGCAGGTCACACACGTACACACTGCAGTGTACACTGTAACTGTCAAGTCATCACCATGTCGTCGGTGCAGCAATACACAGCCTTACAGTACCACAACATCATGTGACACATGACCACTGGGCTATACAGAGGTGTACACCAGCTGTGCAGAGTACACATGTACCGACAGGGATCCAACAGGTGTTATGCATTGCAACGATACCAGTATACATGAACAGGTCAGCTCAAGACATACCACGTCCCTTACACAGCTGTGACACATGACTGTTGCTGTACACCAATGAACACATGTCTGGATATGTCATACATGTGATTGTGTGGATGTGTGCATGGACTGCACACACAACACATACATACATAGCATAGCCTTTGATGTACCTCATGCATAACAGTGGCCTAATCAATGTTACACACACAAATGCAAGGTGGGTCCATGTCTATTGAATGCTCACACTACATGGGGTAGCAATGTTGACCGGGACACATACCCTTGTACCGGTCGCCTGTGACACCCGTGATATCATACCACAGTCCATGTGTTATGTATGTCAACACACATGTCCAACAATTGCAGTGCATACAAACATGGCAACAGGAGACACATGTGACATCTGTACTGTGCATGCAGCAACCATGCATGTGCAGTGGCCAATGTCCGTAATATAGTTGCACCTAACTACGACATGCAGTCGCAATGCAGACCCATCATTGACACCTGTATATGGTGACATACAAACAGCACGTATGGAGGGATGTGTGTACATAAAGTGGTGAACCACCTGTGTAGATGTATGTGTGCAGGGGGTGGCTCACAATTGTGTCACACACCATCCTATCATGCCATGTGCAAACAGTACGCTATGTCACTGTTACGTGAAGGTGCTGACATAATGCATACACAGCGGTCAGGTGTTACCAACTATATGTCACATGGCACCTGTAACACCTACAACTTCCCGTGTGCATATAGCAGCACAATCGCCAGATATAGCGTTGGTACACATAATGCAATCAATACCACTGCATGTCTATCAAACATGTCATCATATGGCATGGGTATCATTCCCAGCACTGCCATGTGTGTCCGAATGTGTGACCAGAGATGCCACATATCGCGGGGAATATGTCCCAGTTGTTACACATACCTGTACACCGTTGTAGAGATCTATACATATGTCAGTGTGGGAAGCTTGACGTCGGCCAGTGTGGTGCATCACACACATCGGCTGTCCATATACACATGTGTGGTCACCACAGTGTGTGTGTGTCTGTATGTATGTCTGGTGCTTGGTGTGAGGGTGTATGCTAATATACAGTGAGAAATGATCACTAACCCCACGTGGTGACTAACCCGTAATGGTGATGCAGTGCACTACCCTGTTGATGCCATAGGTCCCAGCCATACTGGCTATCTGTGCATGTTCCTTCTCCATCACACGTCGTGTGGGTGCATAGTACTGTGAGGGTGATGACCACATAGGCAAGGGTCCCCACCTGAACTCTATGGGGTGTGCGCTATAGTGGTGTACACCCCGTGAATGTGGCCATGTTCCCGTACTGTTACAGGGTCCTACTGCTGCACAGTGTGGCCTCCAGCTACAAAGTGACACCTCACATCATCATTAGCCAGACCGCTGTGTACAACCCCTGCACCATGTCACCATACCTGTAATGAGTCCTGCTATGTATGTCACGTCTCTGTCCAGTGTAGCCTGTGGCACTGATCACATGCATCAGGTGCGGTATATGTGCGGACATCTGTGTCATGTTGGTGTTTCCAACAGCCAGGTTGAGGGTACATGTAGCATGCTGATATTGCCAGACATGCCTGTGAGTAATCCACAGTTACACGTGGGGGACTGCAAACACTGCTACCTGTAGGCAGATGCAAGTACACCATAGGAAGGAACCAGGGTATCACAACCAACATGGTGCTACAGATGTAACCGAGACACATACCGTGAACACATCACAATGCATGCCACACCTGCACTACATGGTATGACCGGTGCATGTCGAGAGTACACAACCTATGTCACATACACATCTCTCAGTATTCACACACAACCACTGCAACATACACATCCCTCACTATGCATACACAGGTAATATTACATACACCTCTCACTATTCTGTTCACCCTATACATCAGAATATTTGAGCATAACCCTGCACCGATGGTGTGGATGACAGGGATGCAGCACAGGCTTCATCATATGCACAGGGTGATATGTTTGCCAGAGGCATAGGCTGCACCAATGGATGACATCATGTGTGTATGTAAGGGCCGGTGAGTTGATTGGACATGTTTGTTCAGAATGCATGTGGATGTTGTGGAACCCTACAGTTGTGTTTGCTGTGTGCGTGTATGTGTGTACACAGTTCTGCCATTTGTGAGGCCTACATGGGGTATAATTGACAGCCCCAGATTGTACAGACCAGGTTGTACAGCTCACTGTGTCCGTCCACGGTCACGTGACCTGTGCCTGCCTGGGGTTGCACGGGCACTACCAGGTGGAGGTACAGAGTGGCTACTGTCCAACGACACATGTCCGCTGGAACTGTGTCCCCACTGAGAACGTCCAGGGCCACATCCACGTGGCCTGCTGTGTCCTGGTGTGGACAGCGCAGCACCAGCTGCACTGCTATTGCTACTGGCACTATGGGAGCGGGCATGTGAGGTAGCACGCTCACGTCGACCTACACTAGGTGGCGTTGCTGTCCTACATCCACGTGGCCTACGCCTCACTCCTACCAGATGTTCCAGCACAGACAGCTCCCGCTCGCGGATTGCCATGCCTCGGTCAGGGATTCCGACCATTTCTCCCAATCACCTATCCAGAACATCAGCAATCTGCTGTTGAGCATTTGCCAATGCCTGGATGTTGTCATTTAGGGTATGGATAGCAGCCGTCTGCAGCCTCTGCCCTTCTCTGTTTTGCCATTCAGCACGTGTCTGTGCCACCATTACAGTCTGGAACATGCGTCTGGTGATACCAGCTGCTGCGCACTGTCCTGCAGGTGCATGTCTGCCAGAGGTCCTCCTACGAGCAGCACTGGCCACATGCCTGTGTGGCACATCTGCAGTCATTACACTGACACCATGGTGTGTAGACACACCTTCTGTAACCACCACACATTCCTGTTCCATGCTAACAGACGCTGACTGTCCTTCCTCTATGGCCACTGGTGATGCGGTATGTGTTGGCAGCAGAACTGTGTGCGGGGAAGAGGGGGACATAGCTGGGATGGTAACCCTTGGTACAGATTCAGCCCCTGACAACCCTGCCTGTACCTCATGAATATGTTCATCACCGCTCGTATCTGTGGGGACACTAACATCAGATGGACCGCAGGAGGGTAACGCACCTACATCACCTGTGAATGCAAAGAAATACTGTAAAGTACAATAGATACAGACACACACACACACAGACACAGACACATACACAGACACACACACACACACACACAGACACACACACACACACACACACACACACACACACACACACACACACACACACACACAGACACACACACACAGACACACCATGCATGTGATTTGTCAGATGGCATGCAGCATGCCTGTGATACAGCAGAGGGCATGCAGCTCAGACATTAATAGTGTTAGTAAGCATACCTCCCTGGGGTGAACACTACAGCAAGCAGGTGTCATATCAGAAGACATGCAGTTCACACAATCATGGTAGTATGCATGAATCCCCATGATACACCATGTGGCCCAGAACAGGATAACAGTACACATGGCTGACATGACCTTGGCATGTAATCTGCTGACATGTGCATTAACATGCATGCATGTCTGACACAATGGTGCCCTGACACATGTACAGCATCATAATGGGCTTCACATTGCAGTGTTGTCTGTATGCCCTACAGATAGAATGCATGTTTAGCAAATGTGCATGAGCATGGGAGGGTAGTGTGAGCCATCTACATTGCTATACAGTGTGAAGTACAGACACTGTGCCATTGCATGGCATCATGAGGCATCTATATTTCTGTAGAATGCATAATATGTACACATTGCATAGCCATAACTGCATGCTATGACACAGTCGTGATGTTCAACAGATCGTATATGGTAGACTTCGGTGACATCTCCAGTAGCTGTGCACAGGCATTTAGGATATCCAGTGTACCACATCAACTGTATAATCAGTCAACTAAGGCTATAATTGGACCATGTGTGGACAATGTGCAACAGGGTGTATACACATCCCATGTACTGTGTGGCCACATGTCTCTGGCCATCCCCCATGGCCATGTGTGGACATGTGTTGGCCAAATGTGTGTGATGGCCATCTATCTCACATGTCTGTGTTGTCCCATATGACATACACCCATAGATGTCAGATATGTCACAATCCACAGGGCTATGCAGACAACGGGTTGTATGTTTGGTATGTGGGGTATAGGTCATGCAATAGTGTGACAATATTGCAGACAGAACACTACATGTCTGGGACATGCCAGGCAGCACATCACAATGTGTGCACCCAATGCAGGGGCATATGACACAATGGTGACACCTGTGGGCTGCCCATATTACAGTTCACTGTATGGTACTGTGTGCGTACCACACGTTGTTCCAATGCATACTACATATGCCTCCATTGTAGAACACCTCCACCGTTGTATGCACAGCTGACCACACATGTCACAATGACAAGTACTGTGGTTTCAAGTCGGTGTATCATTTCGTTTGTATATATTGCACATGGGTGGCCTGTGTAAATGATGGGTGATGCGACTTGTATATCGTGACTGGAATAAACATCAAGTATGCAAGTGTTAACTGGCCACATGGCAAATAGATCTACACTGTAACATGCCTGATACTGATGACAGTCTCACCTGCAACAGACTCATGTCTGTGCGGCACGCCAGAGGTACCTGTATAGGGGTGACACAGCAGTATGAACATTATCCATGACTGTATGACAGCCACAGGTTGCACTGTGCATGTTAACACATTCACCTGTGTAATAGCATATAGTATGCACATGTGTGCATACACAGAGTAGCATACTGTAGTATGCAGCATGTGTGTACACATACCTTGCATATGTTGTTACTTTACATAATGTACAGTGACACATGCAACTAAATGGGATATAATAGCTATATGTGCAGTACTGACTTACCAGGCAACTCCAGGCTCATTGGTTGGGAGACACCCACCTCCACGATGACAGCTAGTGTTTGTGGATGCTGTTCCCTGGGTGTCCCCAGACTGGCCAGTAGCTTCTTGGTGTGTGTGAGTGGGGGCTGGGTTGGTGGGCCACCACCTGTTCCACCTTGTTCCCTGGCGATTGCAGTGGCACGCTGTTTTGCATGTCATATAAAGTCCATGCAATGTCTGCGCACCTGCTGGTAGGTGCGGTTATGGCCACCCACATCGTTCACCCTCCTGTGTAGATCCTGCCACAGGTCATCCCGCTGCTGGGCATGCTGTGGCACATGGCTGAACAACAAGTCATAGTTCTCATGGAGCTGTGGGATGAGGACATCATTCTCCTGGCGGCTGTATGCTGGGAGGCATGTACGGGGCATTATCTGTAAGACATAATGATGATGACAGGTCACAGTTTCAGAGATGTACAGAGACACTGCTGCATATACATTTCTATGACATCTACTACATCTGCACAGTTATCTTTGCAAAGCATCATGACACTGACACGACTGACGTGTTCGTGTCACACACATGTCACACCCATTATGCATTGGATATCATCACCATATATGTGTGTCACCTCATTACAGTGTTCATACTCCATGTGAATGCTGTCTTGCTGTGGGCATGTCTATTTGCCTACACTTGTGTTCTTACCTATCTGCATGTGTCTGAATGTGTCCACGGTAATGCTGTTGACCTGGATGCTGTGTATATGTCACATATCAACACAGACACAGCCGTAATGGACTTGAGCAGTGACAATGCACACATATGCATGGACACCTGTACATGCATGTGTTTTGCCATATACATCTACACAGCACTGTACAACTGTTCAACATCCTGCCATGGATCGCCTGTATTGCACAGCCAAGTTAATTGATGAAATACTGTCAAAAATACATCAAATAAATTCCTACTATCTGCAAAGATTCTTGGTCTTTTTTAAGTAACATCAACAGTATGATTTTTGACGATTCCAACAACTTTTTAACCATCGACGTTGTGGATCTATATACTTCAATTCCACATCAAGAAGCTGTAGAATGGTTAGAGCTGAAATTATTCGAATTGAGGGCTACTTCTAACGAAATTAGAATTGTCACCGAGATATTGGACCTTGTTTTAAGTTCCAATTTCTTCATGTTTAACAACCAGATCTACCTTCAAAAACAAGGGGTGGCAATGGGATCTCCTTGTGGGGCTAGCGTGGCTAATTTGTTTATGTTTTATTGGGAAAGTAAATTTCTCTTTTCTGACTCTACATTCAAGAAACAGATACGATTATATACACGCTATTTAGATGACATCTTCATCCTCTTCAATGGTGATTCCCACGAGGCTACCACCCTTGTCGAGCACATGAATCAAACAACTCCATTCTTGAAATTTACTTATCATTTTTCTACTGAAGTTATTGACTACCTTGATGTGGAAATTAAAAAAGATCGAATAGGAAAAAGATACTTGTCCTCAGTTTTTTGGAAAGCGACCTACTGTAATTCAATGCTCCACTTCATCTGCTTTTACTGTACTTGTGTTTTTACCTACTTCTTTTTACTTTTGCATCATCTTAAAATACTCAATTGTATTTATTACTGCTTGGTGTAACTCATTCTAAGCCTTTTGGTTTAAACACTTGGGCTTCGGACCAGTTAGTTGTTTTGCACTGAGAGGGTTTGTGGTCTGCACTGTTGTGGCAGAACAGGTAGCTTACATCCTTCTAGGTTGAGAACTGCTGATTGAGGGCTCAGTGTCTGTTATTCTAAAAGTGTATTAATTCTGGTTTAAGCACTTGGGCTTTCAAGCCAGTTATTTTACATTAAGAGGGTTCGTGGTCTGCACTCTTGTGGGAGGAGAGGCTGGACTCTGCCCTTCTGAGCTGGGAATTTCTGGTTAAAGGCTTATAGTGCATGCATATCTGAACTGTTTCTTACTGAAGTTGGTGCCTTGTTTGCTGTGGCATAGACTGGATTCGGGCCTGCTGGATCTAGCTTTGTTTGTGTAACTTGAGCACTAATCCAGACATTCTCTAAAGTATTCAATGGTATTTATTACTGCTTGGTTGTAACTTGATTAAAGTGTAGCTATCATTCAAGTCTTTTGGATTAAGCACTTGGGCTTCAGACCAGTTTTACATTAGGAAGGTTTGTGGCAAGCACTGTGGTGGCAGGACAGGTAGCTTTCATCCTTCTAAGTTGGGAACTGCTGATTGAGAGCCCAGTATCCAAGTGTATTAGTTCTGGTTTAGGCACTTGGGCTTCAGGCCAGTTATTTTACATTAAGAAGGTTCGTGGTCTGCACTCTTGTGGGAGAAGAGGCTGGAATCTGTCCTTCTGAGCTGGGAATTTTCTGGTTAAAGGTTTATAGTGCCTGAATATTTGAACTGTATCTTACTGAAATTGGTTCACCTTGTTTGCTCTAGCATAGACTAGATCCAGGCCTACTGAATCTAGCTTTGTTTATATGCTTGTTGTTTGTTTGCTTGTTATTTCCCTGGAAGCTAATTCCACCTAATATGCAACTTCTCAGCGCTTCTGTGGATCACTAGTGATATCTGCATTGCTTACTGTACTTATTTGCTTGTTTCACTTGAAAGAAAGTTACTGTTTGTCGTTTTTGCATTTAGTTACTTGTAACACATTGCACTCAAGTTACCTGGCACTTGCTCACTAAAGCAATTATATAAGTCAGCACTAAAAATTAAAAGCACTACACCCTCACTCCCCACTGGCCCTTGTTTTCAATTAAGGATTTCCCAATATTATTCTAGCATGTCCAAAGGTCAGTTGTCAATCTCCTCTCCGGTCCAGCTGGTGAATCTGGGAATCTTGAGGCAATGTTATAACTGCCTCATGTACACAGACAACCCTCTCCTCCTCCCACATAACACAAATACTTGCGAGAGATGCAGCTATTTAGCCAAACTGGAGGCTGAGCTCTCTCAACTCAGGACTGGCAAGACCAGACAGGAGGAGAAGGCAACTACACACACCACAAAACCAGCCTCACATAATGCTACCACTCCACTGAATCAAACACATAAACACACAAAGACATACTCGAGGCTCTGAGTAAAAATTTACCTAAACAGCAGAGGCCTCCAAAGCAGACACCCAAACAACTGCTACCTCAAGACACCCCACAAGCAACACATAAACCACAAAAGCAGTGTGCAAAGCAGTCACAGCCCTTAAGGCCAAATACAACACCAAACATACTTGTCATAGGTGACTCCATAGTCAGACACACTGACGTCCCACTCACCAGGCTGAACAAGGAGAGGGTCACAGTAAGCTGCCTATCGGGCGCTAGAATCCACCACATAACACAAGCACTCGGGTCACTCCACGGCAAGTACAAATATGACACAGTCATTGTCCATGCTGGTGTGAACGACCTGAGACGCACTCCCTGGACTACATGAAAAGAGACATAGAGGAGCTCTCTGATTATGTAGCCCAGGCAGGTATGACCCTAACCCTGAGCAGTATCCTTCCTTCACCAAGAATGATGCCACAATATAGAGACAAGATGATCAGCTTTAACAATTGGCTTAATGTCTGGTGTCATTCAAAGGGGATCCAGTGTCTGTCTGCCTGGGATGACATGCTTGACAAGCCACGCTGCCGCAAGGGATGGCTTGCACCTGTCACCCTGGGATTCCGGATATTGGCTAAGGCTCTTGCCACCCCATAGTGCCTTTTTAGGCAAGGCTCAAATTCTAAACCTACCACCCTAGAAAACAAAAATGGGAAGAAATTGAGGGTAATGCTGCTCAATGCCAGAGGTCTAAATCTCAAAATGCACGCACTCGAGGCCCTTCTCAGTATGGAGAACATCGATGTCTGTGCTGTAACTGAAACCTGGTTCAAGGCTCCTGAGAGCACCCGGCACTATTAGGTTTTACCTCATATCATGCGTTCCGCCCCAAAACCCGGACCACTCCACAAAAGGAGGGGTGTATCCATATTCATAAAGGATACTCACACCTCCAGGTTGGTGGCAACGCATGAAGCTTGAAACCATCCAGGTGCAACTAACCATAGGCAAAACTGCTCTACAAATTGTAGCATGCTACAGGCCACCCTCTCAAACTCAGGAACCCCACACAGCCTTCCTGAAGACACTGGAGGGTATAAATGTATCTCCAAACACCATCATATTGGGTGACTTCAACTACCCGAATATAGACTGGGAACATTACTCAAGCCCTAACTTTCTAGCCCAACGGTTCCTGGAGTTCATAAATTCAAATGCCATGGAACAGCTAGTCACTGTTCCCAGAGGAGAAAATATACTAGATCTCATTGTCACAAACATGGGGACAAAATGCTCCACACCGAAGTATATCCCTCATTGGTGAGATCTGATCATAAACTAATCTCACTGGAAATCCACATCCCCCACCCCAAACAAAAAAGACCATAGTGAAGAACTTCTCTAAAGCAAACTTCACACTACTCAAAACTGGTGTGGTATCCTTCAAGGCCCCTGAGTCAGAGGAAACCACAACCCAAGCTGTGGAAGCCCTTACAAATGCCTTCTATGAACACCTCCAGGACTGCATGGATCAGGCAATCCCAAATAAAACCAAGACTCTTTCCACAAAGCAAACGTCCAGTCTGGTGGACCCCAGCCATTAACAAACTTTACAATAAGAGGAGAAAGCTATTACATGATAGAACAAAATCCATAAAAGGGAAGTCACCCTGATCATTATTAGTAAAAAAATACGAGCACTCATAAAATCAACTAAGGCCAATTTTGAGAGAAAAATTGCCATGGATTCAAAGGACAATCATAAGGCCTTTTTCAGCTATGTTAGGAACCTGGGTGGAAACTCACAGATATGCTCAGAATTAGTCCAAAATGATACAAAAATCACTGAACCCACAGACATTGCCAACATACTGGCAGACAGGTTCAGTGCAAACTTCACCCCTCTCCCCTAAAGGAGAGATAACTATCCCAGCCGAGTGTAGCCTCCCGGACATCTCAAATGCAGGTGAAAGCTGCTCTCTAAAGCTAAAAACACAGCATCAATGAGACCGGATGGTGTCCCCGGCTGTGTGCTACAGAGCTAAATGAGGAATTAAACCCACATAAGGCAGCTGTTTAATCTCAGCCTTACCACAGGATACGTGCCCAAGGAGTGGCGTACGGCAACTGTGGTCCCACTCCATAAAGGTGGCGCCTCTACGGACCCTGGTAATTACCGCCCCATAAGCTTAACAAGTCTAGTCTGCAAAGCTATGGAGAGGATCATAATGGAGCTCATAAACAAAGATATAGGGGACTTGCAGACATTGGACCCGACCCAGTTTGGCTTTGTCAAGGGAAGATCATGCCTTTTGAACTTGGTTGACTTCTTGAAATAGTCACCAAGGCCATTGATGAGGGAAAGGCAGTCCATACAGCCTACCTTGACCTTGCAAAGGCTTTCGACACAATACCCCACTCGGGTATTGTAGAAAAACTACCAGCTTAAATGTAAACCCATATGTCACAAGATGGGTTGCAAACTGGTAAGGACAGAACCCACAGGGTTAGAGTTGCTGGCGCTGTGTCAGACTCCAAGCCGGTCACAAGTGGTGTCCCACAGGGCTCGGTCCTTGGCCCCCTATTGTTTGGCATCTACTTCTCAGAAGTACAGGCCAACATGGGAGGACTTTGGCTGACAAAGTTTGCAGATGACTGCAAACTGGGCGCCATAGTGGAAAGTGCATCGGACACGGATAGCCTTCAGAAGGGACTCACGGAAACAGATAGCTGGTGCCAGAGCCATGGCCTGAAGTTAAACGCCAAAAAATGTATAGCCATACCCTTCGGGAAACAAGGTAACCCCAAGCTACCATATAGGTGGCAATCCACTAAGCACAGAAGAGGTTATCAGGGACCTGGGGACCCAGGTTGACAGTGGCCTTTCTTTTGACACTCACATTGCTAAAGTGGTTAGAAAGACCTTCTACATTGCCCACCTGATCATGAAGGATTCACATCCAGATCTAGTGAGGTCATTGTTCCCTGTACTCTTCACTTATCAGACCAATGATCGAGTACAATGCCCCATTCGGGATGTATCTCACCCGACATCTGCAGCAATTGGAGAGACCCCAAAGTTCCTCACCAAAAGGATAAAGGACTCCAAAATCTGTCATATGCTGCCAGATTGAAGAAACTCCAGCTCTATTCAGTCGCATACCGTCTGCTCAGAGGTGACATGTGCCTGACATACAAGGCCATGTCCAACCCAGAATTAATGGACATGCTCCACCTGAAAAAATCCAAATCCACCAAAACCACTAGAGCAAGCGACTTAAACCTTAGCACAGATATAAATAGGACGTGCTGGAGGGATAGATTTATCACTCAGAGACTCCCTATGCTGTGGAATAAAATCCCGGTCCATGTGAGGCAGAGCACCTCGCTGACTCTGTTCAAGAGAAATCTAGACCTGTGGATGGGAGATCGTAGGTTTACCCCGGGAATCATCTCTGGGTCACTGCTGGACAGAGGCATAACAAACTAATGGGCACAGTATTTTTTCATATAAGGGGTGGCGTAAGCCACAATAATTTGGGCTAGGCTTATAAATGCCTTAGGGCAGATAGCCTAGTATAAACCTATGAACCTATGAACCTATGAACCAGCCTGCACCCTTATAAGCAAAAACGTGGAATAGTAAAAGGCCAGCTAGTACGGGCTGCACGGATGTGCAAAACATCCGAATCATTTCAAAAAGAGGTTCGATTTCTCAAGAACCAATTTTCCAGCAGAGGATATCCTGAGTTACTTCTGGATGATATTATTCTTGAGATTGAAAGTAAGAGAGCAACAGGTTATTTTAAACCCCCACTAGACGAATCCAAGACTAATTTGGCCAACAATGCATCTGGAATTTCGAGTGTAATTTCTTCTACCTCTCCTACCGATGTAGATTGTTCTGCTTCTACTACTGTCACCTTCCAAGACAAAAGTAACTTTACTACCAGTTTCATAACTACTTTCAATAATGACTCCAAGAAAGTTACTGACATTATTTGGAAAAATTGGTATTTTATAAGCAGCGATCTATATCTATCTGAAAAATTGGGCGCAGCTCCAAAGTTTGTTTTCAGAAGAGGTAAAAACCTCAAGGAGCTGTTACAAAGCAACCCCTTGAACATGGATTTCACTAGGAACAAGGGATGCTTTACTTGTGGGGCTTGCAATTATTGTAATGTGATCAAAGCTGGTAGCTCGTTTCAAGTCAACAGGAGGAAATATTTTATCAAACATAGAATTAACTGCGACACCCGGTCTGTCATGTATCTAGCCCAGTGTGAATGCTGTTCTGCATTCTACATTGGCAAGACTGACAGGAAATTATAGCAGCGTATCTACCAGCACATTTATGCTATGAAGAATCATAAACTGGATAACGCATTGGCCAAACATACAGAAAGCAACCCTGGCCACAAATTTTCCTTTATGGGCATTGACCATTTACCCAATAATATTAGGGGAGGCCCTACCCCATGTCTATTAGAATTAAAAGAACTTCAGTGGCAAATAACACTCAATGCATTTAATAACCCAGGGTTGAATGAGAAATGCAATATCTCAGCAGTTCTAAAAATGAGGAGTTACACTAGATAAATTTACTGATTCCTCCGTTTCCCCTTTCTCCTGCTCTCCCTTCCCCTTCCCCCCCCAAATCCTCCACATCCCCTCCCCACCCCCTTCCCCCCCTTCTCCCCCTTTCCCCCCTTCCTTCTTCCCCTCCTCCTCTTTCTCCTCCTTTTCTTCCCTTCCCCCTTCACCCCCTATACCCCCCTTCACCAACCCCCCTTTCCCTTTTTCCCTTTCCCTCCCCTCTTCCTCCCTCTCTACCCCCACCCCACCACACCCCCACCCACCCCCTCCCCTTCTTCCTCCCTCTCCCCCCCCCTACCCCCCCTCCCCTCCTGTATTTCCATCCCCTTTTTTTCTTTCATTTTTTTCCTTTCATTTTCTACCTCTTTACATCTTTTTACATCTTTTTTACTTCTTACTTCTCTCTATCTTTTGCTTTAAACTTGCCACTTTATTTAGTACTGTTTTATAATATTTAGCCATTTCTTACACATTTTAATCCTTGGAGCTCATCTAGTAATGTTTTGTATGAGTGTTGCCATTAGGATTTCAACAGGAAGTGATGTACTTCTCACACTTCCTCTAAAACTTTTAAAAAAAGTTTTGTTTTTTTGTTTTAACGGAGTTTTTTGTGAAGAAGCTGCAGATTTTTCTAAGCAGCGAAAATGGTATTTTATTAAACTAACTTTGCGCCCGTTTAATGTTTTGGAGCACTTTTAGTATTTTTTAGTATGAGTGTGTTGTCATGAGGTTCTCAACAGGAAGTGATGTAATTTTAACACTTCCTCTAAACCTTTTTAAAAAAAAGTTTCACTGTTGTTTTTAAGTTTTTCTGAAGAAGCTGCGGATTTTTCAAGCAGCGAAAACGCTACTTTATTAAACTAATTTTGCGTTCAAACCTCTTCACATTTTGTGGATTTGTATCGCCAGACTGCTACCTTTCTGCATTTTTGTTTTCATTTTGTATTGCACATGTGATAGACATGGGACAATGGCTAGTCAGACGACATTCGCAGGGATGGTTATCAACCATAGCATGTGCAGGCATGGTTTCCAAGCTCTAACAGACAGCCATTATGCCACCGCAAGGTGCATCAGTGCCACATTACTGATCCAGTCAATTGATAGTACATCTACCATGCGGCCATCACAGTATGTATGACTGGGATGACATGTGCAGCTTTGATGGACAGGGTTGCATGGTATGGCAGGAGTATGTCACAAATATGGCACAGGGATCTGTCCAGCCTGTGGCAATCCTAGTATTAGGACGGTGGCTGTCCATGACATATGTCTTACAGATCAGGATATGGACATGTAGCATGCCCATCATCATGGTGTAGCAAATGTCTTTCTGCAAGGTAGACAGCATGCTGCATAGTGGATTTGAGGATTGTGAAGGCTGGTATCGCACATCCATGCATAGCCATTACCCCTTAAAGATGGTAAGTGATCCAATATTGGTCACCACAGTGCTGTATATGCCTGTCCAGTGATCTCCTTGCTCATGGATGGCACCCTGACATGACATGGGTACCTCATATGACTACCTAAGGGGCCTGGGGACATCACCAAGTCGGGGGTGCACTGCACAGCACCATCCCTTACACAGTGTCCATAATGTTGACCACAGCCTAGGTAGTAGTTAATGGGTACAGGGATGTTCACCTAGCGGTGACAGTGCTGGTATCATCCATCAGACTGTGCACATATGTCACACACCTCACCCACACAGCCCATTCTGTATGTTGTTCACAACACTGACACAGCTATACTGATAGGTCATGGCCATTCACAGCCTTACATACACAGATGCCTAACATTTGTCTGTGTGGTATGGGCTACAATGAGGGTGGGGTACAACACATTAACCCTGTTCTACTGTAGCTGGCACTGGTGTGATGTGCACATGTCACTCTTGCACCTTTTGTAGTTGTGAGTCTGCCAACAGGCCACTGGTGGAACACTTCTGTGACATACAAAGGTATTTGTAATCAAACATCCGTGCTGTCTTGTACATCTGTACTGCTAACATCTACAGTGATAATGGTTCCTGGACATGCACACCATACTCAGCAGGGTTATAGTGCGGTGCCACCCAAAATGACTGTCATCACCACTTGTGGGTTGATATTATCCAACACCCTATCTGTATTGTATGGTCATGCTAGGCACTTGTTCAGAACTTGTGAGCATATCATGAGCTACTGATTAATATAGCACCCATTCCACAACATTTCCCACAGGTAGACTGGCTGTCCTACACTTCCAAGCTTGCTTATGGTGCAACAGCTGTTGTACACACGTAATGCACATATCCTGTGGGACATGGTTGTATGTACAGGCAAGTCCAACTGTCACGTACCAGTGCTACTGCCTGTCTATATGATGGATATGTCGTACATGTGACAATAGAGCAATTGTCTCGTACACATTCAATGGTCACCTCTCAACATACGACACTACAGCCTGTGGGGGATGCACTTCTGCAGCTGTGCTGGTGGCATAGCTCTCAAGTGTACCTCATTACGAGGAACGTACCTCATTTGGGGTCTTAAAAAGTGCATGTTCCTCAAGGTTCCACATTGAAAGGGTCTGTCACACATTCATTGTTGGAAATTGTTTACCTGCTAACTATGGCTAAATAGATGGGAATCATATTAATTCATTAGAATATCTTTTTTATACGTAAAACCAGCCTATTTTAGCCATCATATGCCCTTCCTAGTTGAAGCTGTTAGTAAGCCCCATTATGAGGGCTAATGTTCCTCATTTTGGGGACAGGCGGTTCACAGCTATGGCTGGGGGTAATGCTGTCACCAACCTGACTGCACCTGACAGTCATGTGGGGACGTGTAACATTTGCAACACACCCCACCCATCACAGAGTCTCACATGATCTCCACCACAGGCCACACCTACGAGGACAACTTGTGCAGTACCTCTCCATACTCTGTGTAGGCACCAGAGGTAGCCCCCATCATGGAAGACAACATCACCAACTTATAGCCCACAGACTCATGTGTGCCCATCACATACAGCCAATAGGGAGTTATAACATTCACAACACATCAGTCATAGGTGACTCTGTAGGGAGTCACACTGCAGTTCCACACAGCAGGCTACACAAGGCGATAGTCGCTTACATCTTGCTGTCGGGTAACTGTTTCTGCAACATAACCTATGCACCCATGCCACACCTCACCAGGTACGATGTGACTGTCATTCTCCATGTTAGTGTGACTGCCCTGTGATGCCACTTCACAGACTACGTGTGCAGGGACATGCAATAGCTCACCAGTCTTATAGCCCTGAGGGTGTGGGCCAAGCCCTGGGGAGCATTA
The DNA here is from genome assembly GCF_019279795.1 of Protopterus annectens. NCBI lineage: Eukaryota > Metazoa > Chordata > Ceratodontiformes > Protopteridae > Protopterus > Protopterus annectens. The sequence continues at coordinate 1,360,722,997 of NC_056733.1, read as the reverse complement.
TGCATTCGTCCGGACACGATACCACTGTACAATGACCGACTGTGTCACTTCAACAGTTGCCTATGCTCCTATTGTCATTCCACAGGCATCTGGTATCTGTCCGCTTTGACTACCCTGGTCAAACACAATGCTGTGGCACAGATGACTTGCACCTGTCAGCCCTGGGAGTAAAGCTCACATGTAAGGCACTTGCTGCTTCTATACTGCCTGTCTTGCACAGTTTCCAATAACAGTCACTTGCAGAACGGGAACTGGCAAGCACGACATGGGGTCATGTGACACAATGCTTGCATCTTCCTCTGTGATGCACGCAGGCAAGGCACACCTTATAATGCACCACTCCAACATCTCTGCAGTGACTGGGACCTGCCTCTAGGCTCTGCAGAGCACACCTGCAATGACAGATTATAGACAAACCATACCTTTCAGGCACATACCTGGACCGGCACACCCACAGCTGAGGGGTTCCCATATCCCACTATGTTGTGCACACATCCTGGCTAGTTACGTAGCACAATGCATCAGAAGTGCTCCATGTGCAACTAACTGTGTCCAGGACCGCTATACACATTGTAACAAGCTACAGAGTCAACATCATACCCCATGGTTAACATACCTCATTTGTTGGTATATTGGACAGTGGGGCTCAGACAGCTACTATTGATGTGTGACTGACACTACCCCACACTTAACTGGGATAGCCAATCATGTACCGACACATCCATGAGTCATAACCTCCGCTCTGCTGGATCAACCCATACACACCACCTCCAAGACCTACATTTACCTTGACATGAACACTACCACCATGTGACCAGTGTTACACACCTGGGTTTATCCCCTCATTGGTGGATTCCGAACATATGCTAATCAACCTTGTTAGCCACATCCCGGCACCACACCCATCACAGCATGCACAGTACATGAGTACTACAACACCTACTACAGACATCTTCTGACAGCGGTTGTTAACGTCATGACACCCGTGCAGATGGACGATGCACATACAAATGCTGAAACATACCCCAGTGCACTTCATTAGCATGTACACAACTGCATGGATCATGCTATTCCACACAGAGCCATGATGGTACACACCAGATAACAGATGCCACTCTGGTGGTAATGTTCCATGGACATATGATGTACAACAACAGGTGTAGGCTGTTGCACAGTGGTGTACATTCCCATGTGTGGGGTAGCTCACTGGTCAGTCTTGGTAGGGCCACAGGGTCCCTCATCTCATACTCCAAGACTAGCTACGTAAACATGACTGCAACACATTCCAGGGTGTAGCACCAGGCATTATGGTGGTATGTCAGTAGTCGATGGCAACACCCACATCTGCTGTCACATACAACAGTAACTCAGGAACATTACAGACCCAGGTGATGTTGGCAACATGTTGGAGGATGGATTCAATGCTAACATTACACCCTCTCACTCACTACAGGGCCACAATCCATACAGGAACATTGTGGTGTCCCTGTGGTCACACCTACACAGTACTAACCTGCACTCTATATGTCCTGGGACACTGGCCCCATGTCACCTTCCAACGTCCCAGGCTGTGATGTCCACAAACCTCTGAATGACATGTCTCCCCACTAGGCCACCATATTCAGTAATAGCCTTGTTTCAGACATTGTAGCCCCTGAATGGCACACAGCAGCATTCATCACACTACACACAGGTGGCACCACAATGCACGAGTGGGACTGAAGTCCTACACACCTGACTGGATTTTTCTGCATGGCTATGGGGCACATCATCAAGGATGTCATTCACAGAGACATTGTTGGGCTCCCGTCCTTTGATGCCACCTGGGTTGGGCTTTTTAGGGTCACAGCATGACCCCTACACCTGGTGGACTCCTTTCATACAATTACCAGGGCAGTTGCTGATGGTACGGGAGTCCACACATCCTACATTGTCCTCTCATTGCCTTTCAGCACCATTCTCCATTCTGGTATTGACAACATACACATCCACCTGCACATCGTACCCTATGTCTCAAGATGTTATGCAATGTGGCTCATGGACAGGACACACACAGTGAGGCCAGCATACCATAGTACCTACTACATGTCAGGTACATTTGGCATACCACAGTCCTCAGTCATAGGGCCCTTCATGTTCAGTATATGTTTCCCTGCGGTGCAGGTTAGCACAGGGGACTTTCACTGCCTAGCTTTCAGACCCCTGCATACAAAGCACCATGATTGCTCCACTAGCTGATACTGACTCCATCCATATGGGTGTCGCTGTGACAGATACATGATATGACTATCATGGCGTCAAGCTGCATGACACAAGGTGCATGAACATCACCTTTGCATTACACCATTCACCCACTGACTATCACATGGGTGGAAGTCCCCTACATACATATCACATTGTACATGTTTGCAGTACACACATATGTCGCACCCACTCCTGTGGTTACCGTATTGCCACTGTGGCATGGATATCCTTCTACGTGGCCACACTTATCTGTACTGGGTGTGTAGCTGGTACATAGGCACCCATTGTACCTCTGAACTCAAGAATTCTACACACATTCAAGGGTACACCACCCCATTTAGGGTGTACCTTACACAACAGCTACAGCTTTACATACCACAACATTAACACACCATGACGTTTACTGAGCTCCGACAGTTTAAGTATGCGGCTGCACTATGGACACCACATTTGTACACATTTGCATACTGCATACTCAGGGGTGACCTCTGCTGATCAGACAGGGCCCATGTCCACAACATTATTAATGGATATACTCCTCATACGTGACATAAGCAAAAGCCACTGTGAGCAACATGCTCATGGATATGTGCACACACGCCACAATGAGTGGGATGTGCTTAAGGGTTACATTCCCAAACCGGACACTCACCATGCTTTGGATCATAAGTCCTATGTACATCACGCAGGGATGCTCAGTAGCACTGTTCATGTGATACCTCCCTTGGTGGTTGGGAGACACATGTAGGCCTGGGATCACTGCAGTGGCTGTACTGGGCAGAGGTGCAGGTGACACATGGCTCTGTTGTTCACAGGACACTACCCTAGAGAGGTGTCACTGGTGTGAACACTGTAGTTGTGCTTACACATGGACTTGCCAGACTGCATAGTACCCCACTATGCACCTGTGAAGCTATTACATGTTCTTTGTGCATGGTTACTTGGTAGCCCTTCCAATTAGATTAGCTATCATGCTATTGCAATGTCCCATGCCTACAAGCCATATGTATCCTGTTATTGTACATGCCAATAGACGATACCTGTGGTATGCATGATATGCCTGTTATGCTGTGTAAAATATCTGTCATATCTACCTACAATACTATACATTACACATATTTCACATAGTATCCCATAATGCAAAGCATACTTGCACAGCGGGACCACCTTAGATATGCCATTGATGTTATATGCCCATACACATGCGTGTTGTGACAGTATATCAACATATACTATCCCCTGCTATGGCACGTCCTTGTTGGACATACCCTACCACTGATGGCGGGTTGTATGAAATTGTTCTGTTTAACGCCCTCATGTAGCATCCCTTGTGGTGTCTGTGATGTGTACCTTGTGTCCCACTGCTGGACGCACAGTTTCTACAAGCGTTAGTATGCTCAGCAAGACATCACTACATAAATACCTTTTCCCGCTTTATGCATTGCGGACACGTTTAATTAATGCAAACCAAACTATACATACAGTAAAACTAATTAATACAGATCATGCTATACATAACCTTACATATCGGGTGTTCTACATACCTTGTTATCATTACGGCATTTTGTTTCTATCTCTCTCACAGTGTTTCAACTGGTATTCGGTATGAGTATACGGTTTGAATGTCTGGCAAGTGATCCTTATATACGTCGATACCTGTAACATGTGGATTCATCCCGCCAATTGGTGTTCCTGAGTGACTAATTACTTGCATATCAGCTGTGCAGCTACTCCATTCGCCAATTATGTGGCAACAGTGGGGTATAATTGAATTCTCCACTTGGGCATTGCCTATTTGCCCTACCTTCGGGGAGACGGTCTGTATTGTGTTTTGTTATGTGTAATTGCAACTGCTATGCATGGAGACAAGTATACTTTGGATTCACGCCCCCCGTGGATTGTGTGTGACAGGTAGAGTATTTGTTTCAACATGTGGGTGTACCTGTCATCCCAATGTCTGATAACGGACTATTGCAAACAAAACCTGTAACATGGCTTTTTGTTCCATTATACAACGCCTGCAATTTTGCATGACGCCTTTAATTGTGTCTCTCACACGGTATGTTGAGGGTTCTGCAGATGTAATTGACTGACTGGATGTTTGTGCTGCTATTACAGTCTGTATTGCTTTAGTTTCTAGTGTGGGGGATGTCGGTGGGTGTACGTAGCATATACAGGTTTGTGGGCCTTGCATTTCTACATATTCCATATATATGTGTGTGGGCTCCATCCCTAATTAGAGAGCTAACAGTTAGTAGACTTATGTTACGGGATTGTACGTTGGGCCATTGTTAATTGGTTTCTATATCGTCTGCAGGTGAGCTTGCTACTTGTATACCTCCAGAATTGCAGCCATATATCAAGGGATATGTGTAAGTGACAGCTATCCCTTGTATTTCTGTCCCAGATAATTGCAGTCATTGCGGTTGTGTTGGTAAAAGAACCTGTTTGCCATGGGTTGCCACCTTTTCATATGGTCATTGTTGGACACTTGTGGGACACACAGCTGTGTTTACAGGCCAACACGTAGCCACGGTCAGTACACAGGTTAGCACATACTATTATCCTCAATACATACCTATTGTTGTGGGACTTTGGCTACTTATCATATTGCATGTAACATTTACGTTTCTTACATACAGGCATAACTATTAAATACGACTATTACATTATATATGGGACATATTAATGTCTTACCATCTCGGACATTTGCCCTTTGTACTGTTTTATGTCAGGACACACATGCCCAGGGTGGGGCTGTCCCTCCTACTGTGGGACAGGTGGTAACCATATGCCTACGGCTAGCTATACCCACACCTACTGTACTGATCTACCTCTGACTTGGCACTAACAGACACATGTTGCGGACACACACACACATTACAGTCACACGGAGATGCACATGGCACCCTCAATGCACACATACATAGACTATGGCACTCACAAACACAGTTGAACACAGTACTTACGTGGACCGCAACACCGCCAGCAGTGACTAAATGTCCCTTCATATCATCATACTATTACTCGCGGCTGTACTGTTCCGGTACTGTGTTCATAGGTTCATAGGTTCATAGGTTCATACTAGGCTATCTGCCCGAGGGCATTTACAAGCCTAGCCCATAGTTTTGTGGCTTATGCCACCCCTTTAGTATGGGGAACTATACCCATTATTTTGCTGTGCCTCTGTTGAGCAGTGACACTGAGGTAATCCCTGGGGTATATCTGCGATCTCCCATCCATTGGTCAAGATTTCTCTTGAACAAGGCCAGCGAGGTGCTCTGCCTCACATATACCGGGATTTTATTCCACAGCATAGGGAGTCTTTGGGTGATGAATCTATCCCTCCAGCACGTCCTATTAATAGCCGTGTCGAGGTTTAAGTCTCCCGCCCTTGTGGCTCTGACGGATCTAGATTTTTTGAGGTGAAGCATATTCATCAAATCTGGGTTTGACATGGCCTTGTATGTTAGGCAAAGGTCACCTCTGAGCAAGCGGTAAGCGACTGAATAGAGCTGGAGTTCTTTCAGTCGGGCAGCAAAGGACAGATGTTTGAGACCCTTTATCCTTTTGGTGAGGAACTTTTGTGGCCTCTCCAGCTGCTGCAAGTGTCGTGTCAGATACATTCGGAATGGGGCATTGTACTCAATCATTGGTCTGATGAGTGATGAGTATAGGGAGACTATGACCTCCCTTGATCTAGATGAGAATCCCTTCATGATAAGGTGGGCAATGTAGAAGGTCTTCCTAACTACTTTAGCTACATGGGTGTCGAATGACAGACTACTATCAACCTGGGTCCCCAGGTCCCTGATAACTTCTTCTGTGCTCAGTGGATTGCCACCTATTTGGTAGCTAGGGGTAAACCTTGTTTTTCCCGAAGGGTATGACTATGCATTTTTTGGCATTTAACTTTAGGCCATGGCTCTGGCACCAGTTATCTGTTTCTGTGAGACCCTTCTGAAGGGTATCTGTGTCAGATGTGTTTTCTACTATGGCGCCCAGTTTGCAGTCATCTGCAAACTTTGTCAGCCATAACCCTCCTGTGTTTGATTGTACTTCGGAAAAGTAGATGCCAAACAAGAGTGGGCCCAGGACTGAGCCCTGTGGTACACCACTTGTGACAGGCTTTGAGTCTGACATGGCGCCAGCAACTCTGACCCTGTGGGTTCTGTCACTCAGCCAGTTTGCAACCCATCTTGTGATGTATGGGTTAACATTTAAGCTGATGAGTTTTTCAATGATACCCGAGTGGGGTATTGTATCAAGGCCTTCGCCAGATCGAGGTAGGCTGTATGGACTGCCTTTCCCTCATCAATGGCTTTGGTGACTGTTTCAAAAGTCAACCAAGTTTAGAAGGCATGATCTGCCTTTGACAAAGCCGAACTGGGATGGATCCAAAGTCTGCAAATTCCTATGTCTTTATTTATGAGGTCCATTATGATCCTCTCCATGGCTTTGCAGATAAGGCTTGTCAAGCTAATGGGCCGGTAATTTCCAGGGTCGGTGGAGGCACCGCCTTTGTGAAGTGGGACCACAGTTGCAGTGCGCCACTCCTGGGTATGTATCCAGAGGTAAGACTATGATTAAACAGCTGTCCTAGCTGTGGGTTTAATTCCTCGTTGAGTTCGTGGAGCACACAGCCGGGGACACCATCAGGTCCCATGGATGCTGTGTTTTTGCTTTGAGAGAGCAGTTCTCACTTGGGCTTGGAGATGTTTGGGGGCTGCAATCGCTTGGTATAGATATCTCCCTTTGGGGAGGGGAGAAGTTTGCACTGAACCTGTCAGCCAGTATGTTGGCAATGTCTGTAGGATCAGTAATCTTCACATCATTTTGAACTAGTTCTGAGCATATCTGGGAGTTTCCTCCCAGGTTTCTAACATAGCTAAAGAAGGCCTTATGATTGCCTTTTGAGTCTTTAGCTATTTTTCTCTCAAAATTTGCTTTGGATGATTTTATGAGAGCTCTTAGTTTTTTACTTATAGTGATCAAGGGTGTCTTACCTTTTAAGGATTTTGCTCTATCTTGTAGTAGCTTCCTCCTTTTGTTGTAGAGTTTGTTTATGGCTGGGGTCCACCAGACTGGACGCTTGCCTTTGGTACAAAGAGTCTTTGTTTTGCTTGGGATTGCCTTATCCATGCAGTCCTGCAGGTGCTGGTAGAAGGCATTTGTAAGTGATTCAGCGGCTTGAATACTGTTTTCCTCCGGCTCGGGGGCCTTAAAGGAGACCACACTAGTCTTTAGAAGTGTGAAGTCGGCTTTCGAGAAATTCTTTACTGTGGTCTTTTTTATTTCAGGTGGGGGTGGGATGAGGACCTCCAGTGAGATTAGTTTGTGATCTGATCTCACCAGTGAGGGGTATACTTCCGGTGTTGAACATTGTGCTCCCATGTTCGTGATGATGAGATCAAGTATGTTTTCTCCTCTTGTGGGGATGGTGACTAGTTGTTCCATGGCATTTGAGTTTATGAATTCCAGGAACTTTTGGGCTAGGGTGTTTGGGCTTGAGTAGTGTTCCCAGTCTATATTAGGGTAATTGAAGTCACCTAGTATGATGGTGTTTGGTGATACATTTATCCCTCTAGTGTTTTCAGGAAGGCCATGTGAGGTTCCTGAGTTTGTGAGGGTGGCCTGTAACATGCTACAATTTGCAGAGCAGTCTTGCCTATGGTTAATTGCACCTGGATGGTCTCCGATGCATCGTGCGTTGCCACCAGTCTTGAGGTGTGGGTGTCTTTGATGAATATGGATACCCTCCTTTCTTGGTATTGTCTGGATTTTGGGGCCGGAACGCATGATAAGAGGTAAAACCTGATAGTGCTGGGGTGCTCTCAGGAGCCTTGAACCAGGTTTCTGTCACTGCACAGACATCGATGTTCTCCATACTGAGAAGGGCCTCAGTGCGTGCATTTTGAGATTTAGACTTCTGGCATTGAGCAGCATTCCCTTAGTTTTTTCCTTTTTGTGTTCTAGGGTGGTAGGTTTAGAATTTGAGCCTTGCCTAAAAAGGCACTATGGGGTGGCAAGAGCCTTGCCAATATCCGAATCCCAGGGTGACAGGTGCAAGCCGTCCCTTGCGAAGCAGCGTGGCTTGTCCAGCATGTCATCCCAGGCAGACAGACATTGGATCCCCTTTGAATGACACCAGAGTTTAAGCCAATTGTTAAAGCTGATCATCTTATCTCTGTATTGTGACATCATTCTTGGTGAAGGTAGGATACTGCTCAAGGTCAGGGTCATACCTGCCTGGGCTACATAATCAGAGAGCTCCTCAATGTCTCTTTTCATGTAGTCCAAGGAGGTACGTCTCAGGTCGTTTACACCAGCGTGGACAATTACTGAGTCGTATTTGTACCTGCTGTTGAGAGACCTGAGTGCTTGCGTTATGTGGCGGATTCTAGAACCCGACAGGCAGCTTACTGTAACCTTCTCCTTACTCAGTCTGGTGAGCGGGACGTCAGTGTGTCTAACTATGGAGTCACCAATGACTAGTGTGTCTGGCATTGTGTTTGGCCTTAAGGGCTGTGACTGTTTGACACTCTGACTGTGAGGTCTATGTGTTGCAGGTGTTGTGTTCTGAGGTGGTGGTTGTTTGGGTGTCTGCTTTGGTGGCCTCTGCTGTTTTGGTAGATTTTTGATCAGAGCTGCCGAGTATGTCTTTGTGTGTTTATGTGTATGATTTGAGGTTGTGATGGTACTATGTGAGACTGGGTCTATAGTGTGTGTGGTAACCTTCTCCTCCTGACTGGTCTTGCCAGTCCTATGTTGAGAGAGCTCAGCCTCCAGTTTGGCCGTATAGTTGCATCTCTCGCATGTATTTGTGTTTTGTGGGAGGAGGAGAGGGTTGTCTGTGTACATGAGGCAATTGTAACATTGCCTCAATATTCCCAGGTTCACCAGCTGAGCAGGAGAGGACACTAGCAACTGATCCCTCGACATGCTAGAAGGACTAGACAAAAAAACTTTAAAAGAGAGTTCTATTGGTATTTCAGCCTCGTGGTTACGCATGTCGGTATGTTACACATTCCATAGTTGGTGGTATCCTATTTATTTGTACCTCCAAGGTGTTATGAATGTCGTTGAACTATCTATTATATTTGCAGATATCGCTGAATCCATCTATATCAACATATATCACTCTATTGCCCTTTCTATCTGTATTATATATATGCATACGTGTACATATATATATATATATATATATATATATATATATATATATATATATATATATATATAGATATATATATATATATATATCTATATATATATATATATTTATATATCTATATATATATCTATATATATATATATCTATCTATCTATATATATATATATATATATATATATATATATATATCTCTATATATATATTTTTTTTTATTTAACATTTGTTGATCGGGAATGTCCGACTAGGTTCCACAGAGCCTGTTTTCAGTGGAGGCCTGGGGAGAAATGCTCCAGATGCATGTCTTTGGAATGTGGGAGGAAACCGGGGTACCCGGAGGAAACCCACGCGAACACAGGGAGAACATGCAAACTCCACACAGAAGGCACCCCAGCCGAGAATTGAACCAGAGAACCTCTTGCTGTGAGGCGACAACATATATATATATATATATATATATATATATATATATATATATATATATATATATATATACGTGACAGGCACACAGCACCACCATATGTATATATAGGCTCATGTACTGTTCAGGTGTTGGCATTCCGTGTTCCAGTAGCTGTTGTGTGTACAATGTTTAAGGGCTGCCTATGTAGGAGTCACACATTGGGCCACCTATACATTACAATTTACAGGTGGCCACGTTTGTGTGCCATCCATTTTACTGTGTGTGCAGGTGGAGAGGTGTCAGTCCTTAGGGGCCTACACTGTCAGAGTATGTGCTATACGTTCCCTCTTTGCCAAGGTGTAGGCATATTGGACACTCCTCCTTCTGCCTACTGGGGCTGGCACAGTGTGTTCATGGTCTGAATCCCTCTGTGCTGTAATGGCCTTGGCAATTGTGGTGGGCTATGAGGGCCTTCACCATTTTGTCCCTGCTGCAGCTGCTTCTGCAGGATCATATTATGTAGCGTGGCACATACTATGATGATGTGGGCACACGTGCCTGGAGAGTACTGCAAGACTCCACCAGATGTATCCAAGCACCGGAACCGTGATTTCAGCATCCCGAACACATGCTCTATGATGATTCTGGTTTGTGCGTGTGCCTCATTATGGCGTTCTTGCATGGGTGTGTGTGCATTTCTAATGGGAGTCATCATCCACGGCTCCAGTGCATAGCCAGCATCCCCCACAAGATGGCCATGTGGGATGTCCCGCCTGACAAATACCGGATACAGCTATGAGGCATGCCAGCTATGGGAGTCATGGTAGCTTCCAGGGCTGCCAGCAAACACATCCATGATAATGCCCTGGGCATTGCACACGACCTGGCAGTTGGAGTGGAATCCCTTGCGGTTTATGTAGTGCCTACCATGCTCACCGGGTGGTGACTTGATTTGTATGTGCGTGCAGTCTATCGCACCCAGTATCTCCGGGTAGTGTGCCACATGGTGGAAGTGGCGCATATTGCTGGCCAACTCCTCCTGAGTTCGGGGGAAGTATATCTGCTCATTGGCATGTGGTAACATGGCATCCAGGAACTGGTGTAGTACCCTGGATGCCGATGCCTGTGAGACACCCATTATATCTCAAGTTGGCCTTTGAAAGGTACCTGTGGCCAGTATTCACAGGCTTACACATACCTTCGTGTCCACTGGGATGGGTTCCCCTCTGTTGTTTCTGGTTCTCAGGCATGGCCGGCACAGCTCCACTATTTGCTGTAAGATGTCCCTGTCCACCCTGTAATGCTCTACTATCTCCAGGTCATGTAGCCCCTGGTAGGTTACCCTTGGTCTGAACACTCTCCTTCTCCTCCGAGGCCTGCGGTGGTTGTCGGCATCATCCTCCACAACACTGTCAGTCTCTAACACATGCTGATGAATCACAGCTATGGCAGCTCCCAACATGTACATTTTAAAAGTTCTCCATGTGTTTACACCTATTGTGCAGTGTTTGGGAATACACAGGTGTGTGTATGGTGCTTTCACACTTTATACTATTGTGCTGTGAACACCGATGATGTCATAGGGTGTGTATGTACGATCGTAGCTACAGGGTATGTTATGTGTTTTACTGCCGGAACTACTATTGTGGTGCCTTTGGTGTTGAATTACATTTGGCTGCCATGGATTACCTCTTGACCTTCCCTTTACATTTCTGCACATTGCACCTACCATTTTCTGGCATGCATCCAGCAGCCTACTTTCATTTGTACTTTCCTGGACCTGGCGTATCTTGCGTTATGTGTGCTACTGCAGGTCTGCTGTTGGTTTGCTTTGCTCTGCTGTGTCAGGTCTCCTATCTTTGCAATCCAATACCTCCCCTCCTGTATTTGCATTCCAGTGCCTCCCCTATCCTGTTTTGCAGGTTTCTGCAAGCAGACTTGTCAGCTGCCGTCGATTGGCCATCGTGGGTTGATTGGTGTTGATTGCTCATTAGTACTCCAATTACCCTACTTCAGCATTTCCTTCTTTTCTTCCCCTGACCTTCCTGTTTGTGCTATTGTTCATGGCGCGTGTGTCCGATTACTGGGTTTCGGGCACGTTTTCATCCCCGTACACATGTGCTTTTGGGCACCATGTGTGCTTTCAGCTAAATGAATCTATACCTTCCTCCCCACCCCTGTCCTGCAGCTTTGCTTAGCAATGGACAGGCCAGATTTGCATTGCTCCAATGTGCTTACTGCTATGGTGGCACACCCCTCTGCTGATGTCATGTATCTCCTCTGAGCCACTCGGTGTTATACCGCTGCGCTGTATGGTACAACCTTCATCCGGCGGGACACTTGCGATTCAGTATTATCTGCCTCATTTGCATGGCATTGACTACTAATTCATAGTTACCGCGCCGGACACTATCGCAGGCCCTTAGCAACCCTTGCATCTTGGTTGTGGTGTTCCATGCCTACCATTGTGTATTATGCTGTAAACCTGATTTCTATTACGTTGCGATTTTATGACATTTTTATATTATTTCTTTATGTTACAGCTTCCGCACACATGTCCTGCGGTTGTGCTGTGCGTTACTGTGGACATGACATTAAATGTTGTTTTTTACGTGTTGTGCATCTTTTCTTATGCCATTGGCTGTGTATTTTGCCATTGGCATATGTTAACTTTGTGATACATGGGTCTGGCCAGCTTCCATAGCTCCGATGTTCTGTTTGGGAAAATGTAAACCGTGTTTTTTGGTTTACATTTCCGTGGGCTTACGCTACGCCTGCACCCCTTCATGAATCACTATATGCCTTCATTTGCATGGTGCGACACTGCGCATGAGGTGATTAGCATACCTATGCCGGGGGCTGCGCAGTTCTGGCGTACGCCGGTAGTGCACATGGAATTGGTTAGTACCTGAATCGCTCGACGGCCATATTTGGCATTATACCGCCTACGCTATGCCTGCGCCTGGCACAAGCTTCATGAATCCCGGGGTTTATCTATATTAAATTAATTGAATCATAGGGATGTATGTCAAAGGAGTGTGTTTAAAAGAATATTTGTAAAACCATGTAGAATTAGAATGTCTTATGAAAACACAATATAATTTACAATTTAGCAGTTCTTAATTTTAATAAGGGAGCTATAGAAATATTCTCATTCAAGCCTGTTAATACATTTGCTTGTAAAGTCACTTGCAACCATAGCTCCCTGTACTCAATACTTTCTTCCTACAACCCCCCTGTTATATCCTTCTTAATCCTTACTAGAACAAAAAATAAGTAATGGGCATTTGTACAGATTTGTTTGTGTTTGTATAAAGCATTGGTCTTTTTTAGTGCATATGTCATAATAATGGTCATATATTATTTTCTTAAGTTTCCTTTCAGTTTTGCCAATGTAAAAACTGGAGCATATTTGACATACTGCTAAATATATTAGATCACTAGAATCACAGTTGTAAAATTATTTTCCTTTTATTACCAAATCCTTCCCTTCTACAACTATGTTTTCCTTATTATATACCAAACATCTTCACATCCATCAAACTTTTAGCTAGGTCTCACTTTCTTAATGGTATGTACTAAATACCTCTAGCTAGAAGGCTAAATGTTCATTTTTCATTTCAATTCCACTGAAATTATATATACTGTAGCCATCCTTAGTAAACCTATATACATTATTGTTGTCCTGCTTAATCATGTTGTCACTTTCCAAGATGGGGTGAGGGATACTTGAAATATTTAGTATCTCCCCCTCCCCCTTCTCCCTCCTCTCCAAAAATTCTGTCTTTGGTAATAATTGTTGCTGTCCATATTCTTTATTCTTTCAGATCTCCTCAAAGGTGGGGGTTCGTTAAAATCATCTAATTCATTCATACGTTCACCTATTTGTACATCGTTGTTTTGATCTACCTCATTCGTCTGGTCCCTACCCACTGTTTCCCAGGTCCAATAAACGTACTTTGGTGTGGGGTAGTTCAGTTTATTCTTGTATTCTGCACTTACATAGCCAAACTGGAAGCAAAGCTCTCTCTGGCCAAGATTGTGCTAGACAGTCAAGAGGAGAAGGTTAACACCTGCATCACACTTCAAGCAACTCATAGCTCTTCAAAACCCAAACCATTAACACCCACACATAGCAACACTAAACCCACATATGTGGAGGCCCTTAACATTAACCTGCCCAAGCAACAAGGACCACCGAAGCCGAAATACAAACAAACACCATTCACAACCAAAGTGACACATAGCTCACAACACCAGTGTGCCACCCAACAACAGCCCCTAAGGCAAGACAATGTATCCAACACTTTAGTCATAGGTGACTCTATAGTCAGTCACACTGATGTACCACTCTCCAGACTGAACAAGGAGAACATTACAGTCAGCTGCCTGTCAGGTGCCAGGATCTGTCACATAACACATGCACTCAAGTCACTCCACAACAAGTACAAATACGACTCTGTCATTGTCCATGCTGGAGTGAATGACTTGAGCTGTACCTCCTTGGACTACATGAAAAGAGACATGGAAGAGCTCTTAGATCATGTGACCCAGGCAGGTATGACTCTAGCCCTGAGTAGCATCCTGCCTTCGCCCAGAATGATACCACAGTATAAAGACAAAATGATTGACTTTAACAATTGGCTAAGCTTCTGGTGTCATTCAAAAGGGATCCAGTATTTGTCTGCCTGGGAAGACATGATCGATAAACCATGATGCTTTGCCAGAGATGGTCTGCACCTGTCACCCCTGGGATTCAGATTACTGGCTAAAGCTCTTGCCACCCCTATAGTGCCTTTTTTTAGGCAAGGTTCAAAGGATAAAACCACCACCGTAACAGATAGAAGCATGCAAAATCTGAAGGTAATGCTATTCAATGCTAGAAGTCTAAACCTCAAAATGCACTCTCTCGAGGCACTCCTAAAAATGGAGAACATCAATATCTGTGCAGTAACTAAGACCTGGTTCAAAGTTCCAGAAAGCACCCCTGCAATACCAGGCTATAATTCTTACCACACTTTTCGGCCACAAAACCAGGACCGAAACACTAAAGGTGGAGGAGTGTCCATATTCACCAAGGATATTCACACCTCCATGCTAGTTGCCCAACACAATGCATCTGAAATTCTTCAGGTGCAACTAACACTAGGTTAAGACTGCAATCCAAATTGTAGCTTGCTACAGATCCCCCACCATGCCCCAAGATTCTCACTACACCTTTCTAAACATACTGGAAAATATTAAGATGCAACTAAACACCCTAATACTGGGTGATTTCAACTACCCTGCCGTTAATTGGGAAAACGACTCAGGTACCAACTCCTTTTCCCAATGGTTCTTGGAATTCATAAATTCCAATGCCCTGGATCAACTAATCCATTGTCCCACCAGGGGCTCCAGTATCCTAGACCTGGTCATTACCAACATGGGAGATAGATGCTCCACACCAGTGGTCACTCCCTCATTGGTCAGGTCTGACCATAAGCAAATCAACCTTGACATTCACATCCCACCCCCCAGTAAGGAAACCTCCTTAAAAAACTTCTCCAAAGCCAACTTCAAGCTACTGAAGTCAGAAGTGACAAAATTCACAACACCCACGCAGATGGGATCTGGAAGTTTGACTGCAGAATCCTACAATAAGGCACTGTATGAGCACATCCACTCGTGCATGAATCATGCCATCCCAAATAGAACCAAGATGCTCTTCTCCAAAAAAAGGAAGCCAATCTGGTGGTCCCCTGCTATAAACAAACTATACAACAGAGGGAAGAAACTGTTGCAAAAAAGAGGAAAATCTCAGGATGCAAAAAACTCCCTCACCAGCCTCAGTAAGAAGCTGAGATCCCTCATAAAATCCTCAAAAGCTAGTTACGAAAATAAAATTGCCAAAGATTCCAAAGACAACCTCAAGGCATTCTATAGTTATGTCAAGAATCTAAATGGCAATGCTCAGATCTGCTCTGAGTTACAACAGAATGGCATTAAATATACTGATCCCAAGGATATTGCCAATATCCTGGCAGATCAATTTAGTGCCAACTTCACCTCCTCTCATCCCCTAAAGGGCCCATCTTAATACCAAAAGATTGCCAAATTTCGATAATCATGGCCACACAAGTAGAAACTGCACTCTTCAAAGCTAAGAATACAGCATCCATGGGACCAGATAACATCCCAGGCTGTGTACTACATGAACTACAAAATGAACTGGCACCTCACCTAAGTGTCATGTTTAATCATAGCCTCACTTCAGGCTTCGTGCCACTGAGTGGAGCACAGCTGCAGTTATCCCGCTCCACAAGGGATGATCTGCCTTGGATCCCGGGAACTACCATCCCATCAGTCTGACAAGCCTAATCTGCAAGGGCATGGAAAACATTATCATGGAACTTATAAACAAAAACATTGACAAACTTCAAACACTGGACCCCTACTCAGTTTGGGTTGGTGAAGGGCCGATCTTGTCTCCTGAATCTGATTAACTTCTTCGAATTAGTCTCTGTGGATGAAAGTAAGGTGGTCCACACAGCCTATCTGGACCTTGCCAAGGCCTTCAACATCATCCCCCACTCTGGAATCATAGATAAACTTACTATGCTGGGCATAAATCCCTACATCACTCGATGGATTGCCAACTGGCTTACTGACAGAACCCAGACTGTAAAAGTAGCTGACTCCAAATCCAGCTCCAGACAAGTGACAAGTGGAGTACCTTAGGGTTCCGTCCTGGGACCACTCTTGTTTGGCATCTACTTCTCTGAAGTACAGGCCAACACTAAGGGACTCTGGCTAACAAAGTTTGCAGATGACTGAAAACTGGGAGCCATTATTGAATCCCCAAATGATGTGGATATTCTACAAAAGGGCCTTACAGAAACAGATGTCTGGTGCCATAGCTATGGGCTGAAGCTTAATGCCAGAAAATGTATAGTTATCCCCTTTGGAAAAAAACATGTACCCATGAATTGCCACATAGGTGGCAGGACACTAAACATTGAAAGTGTGATGAGAGACTTAGGGACACAGGTGGACAGTGGTCTCACTTTCAAAAACCACATCACCACAACAGTCTGGAAATCCTTCTATGTGGCACACCTCATCACTAAGGGCTTTTCATCCAGAAAAAAGGAGGTCATTGTCCCACTGTACTCATCCCTCATTAGACCCATTATAAAGTATAATGCCCCATTTGGTATGTACCTCACAAGACATCTGCAACAGCTGGAAAGGCCACAGAAATGCCTCACTAAAAGAATCACAGGCCTAAAGCAGATGCCATATGCTGACCATCTAAAAAAACTCCAGCTATACTCTGTGGCATATCATCTACTCAGAGGTGATCTCTGCTTAACATACTAGGCCATGTCAAACCCTGAGCTGTTGGACATGCTCCACTTAAAGAAATCCCAATCCCTCAGAGCCACACGCTCCAGGGATCTAAACCTTGTCATCACAAATAACAAAACATGCTGGAGGGATAGGTTCCTGACCCAGAGACTCCCCATACTCTGGAATAGACTACCCATACATGTCAAGCAGAGCGCCTCATTGGCCCTCTTCAAAAGGAACCTTGATGATTGGATGGGAGATAAGAAATTCACCCTGGGGATCATGTCAGTCGCCCTGCTAGACAGGGGCCCAGAGAATTAAATATTGTGGGAAGAAATATCCAGGGAATTGTTATGGCTAGGCTTGCATAGGCCCTAGGGCCAATAGCCTAGTACCAACCTATGAACCTATGAACCTATTTAAGTCCCTCTCTAATTTCTTAAGTTTCCTTTTTATCAGTTCATCACATTTCTCACCAATTTCAGCCATTATATTATAATATTTACTTTGTTCAGTAGGAATAGAATGAATTAAATCATCTTTAATACACTCATTTAAAACCTCAAGATCCTTCTGCAGTTCACATTTCAATCTATCATTTTCTTTACCCATAGCCTTAAGAATTTCTAGTCCACATCTGTTAAATATATTCAGTAATTCATTGTGAAAGTCACTATCAGGGTGCTTCCATATCCTTAATCCCTAAAGAACAATACCATCTAAAATGCATTGTTTAAGATATGAATTTTCAATATCTACAGTCCTATATTTGTTTAAAAGTTTAGACAGTTTGTGCAGTTTAATATTGTAGGAGTCATTGACTGGTGCAGGTTCAAATGTTTTAGATACAAATTTACTAGTAAAACTAACCTGCAACCAGTCCTTCGTGTTCGTTTTTTTTATTATTAATTTGTACAGGTATCTGGTTAGTTCGTTTGTCTTTTTCCTTTAATCCACTCACCAGTGCTGCCAAAAATGTCCATTGCTGTTGGCCTAAAGGTATAGTAGAAGGTCCACTTCCTCTCATTTCATTTTCTGGGTGTAAATCCTTGAAAATCCATGGTGTACAATTAAAGTCCGATACTTTGGAGGTTACACCATTGCTTTCCTTAGTCATAGAACTTGTATTCTTTTTGTGCAGTTTTGAGCCAGCAAGGCAAATAACTTCCTGGTTCCGCCTCTTCCTGACGTTCATCACCAATTCGACCATAGATTGGCTGAGTGGGGTAAGGAGGTCTACCAGTTGTGAAAGTTGGCCAATTAACTTCCTCGCCTGTCCAAGCTCCTCCTTAGTACCCCTTCTTTCACTCTTAAGGCTAGTTTCCGCATCCATAACGTAAATCTATGAATAAATCTAAAAAGACTTCCACCAAAGCACAAAACCACTTGAAAAACTACAAAAAAGGCCAAGGGATACGAAGACCACCACCCAAATGAGAGTAAAGGGTGTTTATTCAACTAAAATAGACATTCCACAAGCACATTAACGCTTCATGAATACAATATGTTTTCGTTCATACCAAACTTCATCAGATGCAGACTGAAAATATAAAGTGCACTTATACATCATCCTACATTAACACATTTAACAACCAATTAAGCAATTTAGCAAAGCAAATCAAAATTTTAAAACCTTTCTTTAAAAACTTGATAAAATGAACAAATATATAAGCTTCATTTATTTAAATACAAATAAATATGTAGATAAAAATCACTTTTAGAAGATTAAAAACCTTAAATAAATGTAAAAAAATAATCCCTTTCCTTATAAAATTATATTTATTAATAACCTAAACTCATATTTCATCATTTGGCATTTTATTCATAGTCTTGATTCTCCATCTTGTGGCTGAAAGTTGTACTACAGACTAATTTCAAAATGATAAGACAACTCATGTTTCCCTTTAGGGAGTTTAGGTTAAAGGGGAATATGAGTTGTGTTATCATTTTGAAATTTGTCAGTAGTACTAGCTTTCAGCCACAAGATGGAGGATCAAGGCTATGAATAAAATGCCCAATGACTAAATATGAGTTTAGGTTATTAATAATTATACAATGACTGCCGATTAGTATTCCAAAATGTGTACGCTGATATGCCAGCCCAACCAGCATGCCCATTGTAAATCCGACATATACTAATGGAAAAAGGTCCGGTCGCCTGGACTTTTCCATTTGTATAAGTCTTGATTTTTTGTTGTTGTTTCTATTAGGTAGCAACGAAGAACGGAATATCTTCGTTGCTGTAATCTCGCTATGTTATACGTTTAACATAGTGAGATATCTTTAAAAAAAAAAGCAACTGAGATCTTCTTTTCTCCGTTGCTTTTTTTAAAGATATCTCACTATGTTAAACTCATTTAACATAACAAAATAGCTTTAAAAAAGGGAACGGAGATTTTCCTTTCTCCATTCATGCTTTTTTCAAAGATATTTCACTATAATGCTGCTGTCCTAGGAAAGCATGGGCTTGGGTATGCCACTGTGATGTAATGTTCCCCTCCGGGAAAGGACACATGCAAAAAGACACAGCCTGGGTCAGTCTTGGTCTTTGGCCATGTTGCCCTGATGTAGCTCTCCACTCAGTCTCCCTCCCTTCAAGTGTAGTCAATGTATGTAGGTGAGGGTAGTAAATGTATGAAGGTCAGGACAGCAATTAGTGAGTTTCTTCAGTCCTTCATCCCTTAGGTCCATTGCTGAATGGGCACATGTAAAGAGAAAAGGCAGAGGTAAGGCAGACTGCTGACACTGAAGGAGGTCATGAGACAATAGTGGTATCAGCAGTCTGAGTGGGCAGCCAGCACAGCTATGGGACACTTTAGATAACTAACATTTGGAGCCCCATGCCTGTCCTTGGCATATTAGTGGAGCAGCAGTCCTTACCCTGCTTTTTCTCTTTACATGTGCCCTTTCTGTGCCCCCTTGTCAGTGTCCACCCATTCAGTTTTTCAGGTAAGGTAAGACTGTATCTTCTGCTGTTCTGGGAATCACTGGAAAGCGAGAAGCCCAAACCCTAAGCTGTCCCATCTCAGAATGTTGTGTTGGTGGATGCATCATGGCAGGCATACCCAGCCAGCATGGATCTTGTGATCCACCTGGATTGCAGTTGGGAAATTGGAGACTCTTCAGCTCAGTCCCATAGTGCTGCTGTCCTAGGTAAGCATGGGCTTGGGTGTGTCACTGTGATGTAATGTTTCCCTCCGGGAAAGGACACATGCAAAAAGACACAGCCTGGGTCAGTCTTGGTATTTTGACATGTTGCCCTGATGTAGCTCTCCACTCAGTCTCCCTCCCTTCTGGTGTAGTCAATGTATGTAGGTGAGGGTAGTAAATGTATGAAGGTCAGGACAGCAATTAGTGAGTTACTTCAGTCCCTCATCCCTTAGGTCCAGTGCTGAATGGGCACATGTAAAGAGAAAAGGCAGAGGTAAGGCAGACTGCTGACACTGAAGGAGGTCATGAGACAATAGTGGTATCTGCAGTCTGAGTGGGCAGCCAGCACAGCTATAGGACACTTCAGATAACCAACATCTGGAGCCCCATGCCTGTCCTTGGAATATTAGTGGAGTGGCGGTCCTTACCCTGCTTTTTCTCTTTACATGTGCCCTTTCTGTGCCCCCTTGTCAGTGTCCACCCATGCTTTATTTCAGGTAAGGTAAGACTGTCTTCTGCTGTTCAGATGTTTACAGAATGAATTCATGCATGGCTTGATGCACAGGGTCGGTGGATCTACAATCTGCCATAACGGCATCACCGCAGAAGATGTTCACCTGTTCAGAAGGGATGGCATTCACCTAAGTGAGGAAGGCATTGCATTGTTCTTGACCAACCTCCACAATGGCATGAGGAGAGCCATGCAAGATTGCTAACATGCAGCTTGTGAGAAGAATGGAAAACACCCATGACCAAGCCGGATCAGTATAGTAAGTAAAACACTATCATGAAATGTGTTGTGTAAAATTCATTTCTCTGAGCTTGGCAAATGACTGTTATGGATATTATGATTTTTTTTTCATATTTTGGTAAATAGCTTTGCAAGGGAGCATCTGAATGTGCCAAGTAATATCTCATTTTGAAGACAGCATTGCTGGTTCCAACATGGTAAAAGAATTGTGCCTGCATGTTTGACACATGTGCAGATATCAAAGTTTGTTTGGGACTTAGGTTATGGAAATTATGATTGTTTTCATATTTTGGTAAATAACTTAGCAAGGGAGCATCTGAATGTGCCAAGTAATATCTCATTTTGAAAACAGTATTGCTGGTTCCAACATGGTAAAATAAATGTGCCTGTATGTCTGACACATGTGCAGATATCAAAGTTTGTTTCGGACTTAGGTTATGGAAGTTATGATTTTTTTTCATATTTTGGTAAATAACTTTGCAAGGGAGCATCTGAATGTGCTAAGTAATACCTCATTTTGAAAAAATTAATTATAGTTCTACCATAGTAAAAGAATGGTGCCTGTATGTTGTACTCATAGGCAGATATCAAAGTTTGTTTCGGACATAGGTTATGGAAATTATGATTTTTTTTCATATTTTGGTAAATAACTTTGCAAGGGAGCATGTCAGTGTGCCAAGTAATACCTAATTTTGAAGACAGTGTTACTCCTTACATCATGGTAAAAGAACTGTGTCTAGGCACTGTACACAAGTACAGATATTACAGTTTGTTTAGTCTTGTACAAATATGAAAATTATACATTTACAATACTTCTCATTATTATGCCCATATCTTTGCGGGGGAGCATGGTAATCACACAAATGATGCGTCATTTTGAAGCTGACATTCAGATGCACAACTTCTACACTGATATGTAGTCTCTGTCTGTTACAGGTGATGAGATATTATGCTTTGTTTATTTATCAATTATGAGAAATAATATACTAATCATACGTCTGTGAATATCTCATGAAAGGAGCGCCACACAGTAATGGTTAAGGTATCATTTTTAAAGCTGACATTCATACTAATAAACTAAATTCAAATTGTATGGGTCTGCATGGTACATAGACCAAGATATTGTGCTTTGTTTTTCCAAAAAGGTAAATAATTTGCACAATATCAGCATTCCTTGCCAAATATTTAATAATGACTTTGATATGCATTATCAACATTTACACTGTTGGAAAGGTCAGTGTCTGCTGAATAGCTTTCACGTTTACATTTTTAGTGTAGCTCTTATAGTTAAAGAGTTATGAACATTTGTTTTCTGTATAGTATTACAAATGGATTGTCTGAAAATGAGCTCAGGCTGCACTGTTGTTCCTATGGTGGAATTAAGCAGGCAGCTTTTTCTGAGCTGCTCTGGAGTGAATGAATTAAATTCATTTAACATAGCAAGACAGCTTTAAAAAAGCAATGGAGATCTTCCTTTCTCCGTTGCTTCCTCTACACAGCTCTGATGTACTGCGTAAGCATACGCATGTGCAGTACATCAGAAAAAGCCCCAGGGCAGAGGAAAACCATGGAAGGGCACCATGCAGATATTATACAAAGGCATTATTTAAGAAACGTAAGTATTTTTTTTTCTTAAATAATGTCATTGTATAATAACAATAACCAACGTCTGGGTGTGGGTAATGCTCAATTTACCCATGGTTTCTTTGTTTGGTCATTCGGGTTCGATGAGAACAAATCTGTCACTGTAGCAACTCCCAAAACTGTTAGGAGAGTAGTAAGCCAAGTATGTCCTGTTTACATCCCCATGTTGTCAAGCTGTGACCAGAGTATGTACAGTAACAGAGTGAGATGTATGTGCATAATACTAATGTGTAATCTGGAAGTTTGTGTGGCAACATTCAGGTAGTGCTAACAAACATTGCTCCCACAGGTATGTCAGATACGAACACTGTGCCGAGAAATAAAAACCTTGACACCCTGTACCGGTACTGTTTACTCTGGTATTGTAGGGAATCGTGTGTGTTGCAATTTCTCTGAATAATAAAGTATCACTGATCACTGTCACCCACACTGTGCTACATAATATAACTGTGTAGGAAAGCATGTATATGTGTGTGTCAAGTCACTAAAGGTTGAAGAGGGCAATAGTATAGATATGTCCCGGTACACCTGCATGTTGTCAAGACATGGCCAGAGTCTGTGCAGAAAGAGGTGAAGCTATGTGCACAACATTAACCCGGAATCTGCGAGTATGTGCAGAAACAGTTAGTTAGTGTTAACAAACATTTCCTCCACAGGTATACCAGGTAAGAGGTGTATACTGCAGGTAAAACCAGTTCATGTATAACAATGATGACAGCCATATCACTGTCCAAACTAAGGCTATAGGGTAGTGTAGTAATACTTATAAGGTACAGATAACAGCACTGACTAGGAAAGTAATATGGACTACAGGAATATACTAGTTGTTAATTGACATCTCCCCCCCACCATATCTCCAATAATAAACTACATACCCACGTCAACCAGTATGTAATGACTCCACTGTTCTAAATATGTCCCATTGGTTGATAAATATTTAAATTTGGTTCCATGCATGTGCTATATTGAATTACTCCAACATTGGTGGCATGGTGCCATTAATGTACCTGCATGCTGTTGTTATTACCACTATGATCCCATATATGCATGTGTTCTGTTTGCTATGCAACTGTTCCATATCTGGTGTCTGGGAATATCTATGCATGTTGTTATACCTAGCCCCGGAATGTGATGACTTTTACTAATCCACATATGATGATAAAATCTAAACACTATAACATATTTGGGAAGGCCGGTCCCAGCGGACCCACCTGCCCCACCTCATCTGGCCGTGGCACCAGGCACCAGCATATCTGGGGCCCAACCCTGGACCTCCTCAACTGTTGGTCCTGCACCACCTTCGGGGGGAACCGCCTCAGGGTTATATAAACATATATGCATACAAATGCATACATCTATAGATATATATGTCTACACCTATATGTCCATATATACAGCAAGTTATATATATGCAAGTAGATATATACATCTATATAGGTATATACAGACATACATCTGTAGATAAAAATGGGAGCATAACAAAAACATATATGTCCACATGCACCGTTAATGGGGTTGAGAGGCCCCAAACAACATATGTCTTGTATGAATAGGTATCTCCCCTTACAGCCAAACACATCGATCCTGCAATACACTACCAACTGTTGCAGATCCCATAACCAGGGTCTGACATGACATGGGTACAATATGTTAACAGTACTATATCCCACCTGTATGATGTCAGGCTGGTATCAGCAACATATCATGCAGTACAGTCTGGCTACCATAGGGAATTCACAATGTGGAAGCAATCAACATCCCTTGGATACATATACACAAACACATATATGCAGATACAGATATACATATATATATATATATGTATATATATATATATATATATATATATATATATATATATATATATATACATATATATATATATATATATATATATATATATATATATATATATGTTACTACACATACACACGCAGTGATATGTATAGTAAGATACATATGTAGAAGGTGCACACAAGATGGAACAGCCACTATGCCTACAGTTACCACCTTACCAACTGGAGACTGTATGAGCCACCTATATAAATGACAATTGTTGCCTGCAACAAATACCCACAGAGAGGTCAAAGTATATAACACCACACACAGGTTTGCATAAATGGGAAAGATTTATTTGTGTACAATTACAGTTGTATATGCCATGTCATATAGCTGTTTAGACACTGACATCCATATAAACAGAGTAATGTAACTGTGAAACAGTTATACTGATACAGTAGACTGGAAAGGTTTACAAATGTTGCTGTCCAGGCCGAGGCCTTCAAGTAGTACAACAGTAAAGACAGACTGGGCCACAGGATACCAAAGAATCAACAGTAAGTAATGCAGATGTATAGTTTAGCAGCCTCTATCTACACTCTGTACACAATCCCTAGGGGACAAAGACCTCAGTTGACACAATGGGATGTAACTGTTACATAACAAGGCATAACTGACACCATCACAAGCACACTGACAAACAGAACAGTCTGCATGGCAGGAGGCAGTAGGCCTGCATTTACCCAAGGTAGATTGTATGGTAATGCACATCCTGATACCTTAAGGCAGCTTACCCTTGATACCCCCATATGTTGTAACAGTCTAAGTTAGTTATGGTGAACCCTCCTAGACTCAATAATAAATACAGGGCCATATACCACTGTTATATACACTGGCCTCTGGAGTGCATAAGGGCACACATGTATTGTGTAGGTGAACCCCACACATATATGGCCCTAACCCCACCGCATGTGTGGGGGGACACAACAGCAGTGGGCTGATGGCAGGAATGGCAGCATGACACACTCACAGCCCACTACAGAACAACCCCTGACAGCATGTCATATGTGCAAAGCCTGGTATGTAGGTGGAGGACAGAGGCTGGAACACAGGCCCATATGTGGAAAACTGTTGTTATAAATTAAGCAAGTTGCTGGTGTTACAGGATAGTCTGCAACATACCCTTAGTCAGGAATATGAAGTTAGAAACAGAAATAGATGTAGCCATGTACTGATAGCACTCAACACACACACTGCCAGTGAAATCTCTGACACAAGACCTGTGTGGTGGGCAGACAAAACACAATAGGCACACCTCTGGCCATCAAGAGGATAGGCCCACAGTTGAGAGCTATGCAGACAGACTGCCTTCCAAGTTAAACTAGTATGTACACACAAACCCTGCAACACCAGTGCTATACAATGCATACAACAACTCTACTCACAATCTATCTGTAGTTCTGGAACCTCCTACAAATATGTAGCTGGCCTGAGTGTGCACGTTCTCTTGTAAGAGGTATTGCTACCTGCTGTCTGTAACACTGATGCGCACACACAGGAAGGATGTCCATCACACAGAAAAGGTAAAGAGACCATGCCCACATAATGTAGGGATTTATAGTAGGTGGTTGCCATGACAGTGGAAATTAGAAGTACTACACAGCAAGCTGCATGCAAGTAGCAAGTAGAGGACACTGATTGGTCCAGAGGCCATCACCTGATCATGTGCATCACCTAGAAATGTCATGCTACAATCTATTCAAAGCAGCTCAATCCATTTATTGGAGAGAGACTGAGACAGAGAGAGAGAGAGAGAGAGATAAAGTGGAAGTGGAAGCCAAAGCAACAGCAAAAAAAAAATATATATATATATATATATATATATATATATATATATACATATATATATATATATATATATATATATATATATATATATATATATATATGTACAAATAATTATATCCAGCAAACTATCAAGAACAGACATTCCCACAACAGGCATGTGAAGTATGTATGCATGTAATTGAATGTAGTACTTGGGCCATAATAATGGGATAGATGATGTTGAATGATTTATATGTGGTGCCATCAGGTGTTGTTGTAATGATATTCAACTGAACAACTGCTATGGACAATAGTGTTTGTCCCTGTGAGTAGTGGGCCATAGCCATCAACTGTGCAGATCAGCACTGACTGACAAGTTGTAAGCCAATGTGTAGACATATAACAAAGTTGTTTGTCCCTGTGAGTAGTGGGCCATAGCCATCAACTGTGCAGATCAGCACTGACTGACAAGTTGTAAGCCATCATAGTGTGTGTTGTGTAATGGGAAGTATGTATATTATGTGGCCAATAGCTGGTGCTGGAAGTAGTACCATTATGATGGTCACATGGGATCCACAGCCCACCCCTTGTAAGATACTCAGGTTAATATGTAATATAGCATGCATGAATCCCATGGGTGTGTAATAGGGTTACCTGCAATCTGGTCCTACATATACCCCCCTAATGTCAGGCTGTGTCCATATGTGGCACCTGTCTGTGTTGTAGCAAGGCAGAGCAGTGCAGTTGGGCAGGAAGGTATTGTGAGATTGTGGACCTGATGTCTGTATGTACCCCACATATAGCTATGCATATATGTACATTTGTACACATATATAATATATAAATATATATATATATATATATATATATATATATATATATATATATATATATATATATATATATATATATATATATATATATAATGTATGTCCACAAATATACAGATACTCATGTGTAGACATATATGAGCACATATATACATCACATATATCTACACACACACACACACATACATATGTATATATATATATATATATATATATATATATATATATATATATATATATATATATATATATATATATATATATATATATATATATATATATATATACACCTATATGCACATGTCTACATATATACAAACACACACACACACACACACACACACACACACACACACACACACACACACACACACACACACACACACACACACAAACACACACACAAACATATATGTATGTAAATACATGTCCCCTATATTACTACCACAGTGCTGTATGCTGTGTACAAGGTAACAACACACATAGCAATACACACAGATATCTACAGCTGGCAGTGTGTGCAACATGGACAGGTATGTCATATGTTAACCCCTTGTTGGGACCACATTGCCCTTGTTTGTGAAGTATGGAATGCGAATATGGAGAAGTATGGCAATTATAGTTGTGGAGGTGGTCAGGGTTGGTAGAAATAGAGGACAGTCTACAGGGGTGGTATGTGACATATGTGGTGGGTAAACATCCTGGATGGTGTGTGTGGTCTATGATGTGGATGCCCCATGGGCCCCAATATGGACACAATGGGAGTAAGCCTCCCACCCACTGCTACTCACAACAGCAGTCCACGTCCTGAAGATGCCTAGCCTGGAGACTGAGCAGGAGGAGCATGTTGGCCTTGTAAATGTGTACTGGGTACCTCAGAATGATGTAGCACATCCCACATGTGTCTGTGGAGCCCGTTATGGAACAGACCCTGGACCTGACCTCAGGGGACAGAAACCTGTCTGTGTGGTCCACTGGGGGGGGACAACCTCCCCTGGGTTGGTTCCACCTGACGGTATTGCCGGACCAGTACATGAGAAGGCCCCAGGGTGGGACACACATGTGATGTGGCCAGGTAACATGAGAAGATGGGTTTAGAGAGGTGGTTCTGCTGGGCAATAGTGCATATATATGCTATTGTGTCACTGTTTTAGAATATATGTTGGTAGTAATAGTCTACATAATCCCAGAACATGTCCAACAGAATGCATAGATATCCCCAATAACACAGAATGGCAGATGTGCAGCAATCACAAAGCAGCCATACCACTGGTGTATATGGAACCATTGTGGCCCTGACATTGGCATGCAGGTGAATAGTCTGTAACAGGCCAGCAATGATAGTGTTCATACAGGGAACATGACTACAAACACATAGCAGAAAGTGTGGTACAATACAATATCTGTCTCACTGGTAGGTAAGCTGTAGACATACCTAATGAGTTGTGTGTACAGTTTGTTGTCGCTGATATGTTGGAGGGGTGACAGAGATGTGTATTAAGAACTGTGGTAACCTTGCTGTATGAGTTGCTCAGACCTGTTTCCATCATTCTTTCTTTCAGCCAAGATGTTACATGCACTTCTGCCAACATATTCAGCTGTCGAAAATGAAGTGCTTATCACGTATTTAATCCAGCACTACCCTGTGCTGTTTGGCCGGGCCATCCATGGCCAGCAGGAGTGGACCACCCTGTGGAATGACCTAGTCCACAGGGTCAATGATGTCGGACTGCACAATGGCAGTTATGAGCAGGTCCGGCATCATTGTACTGACCTGCTTTGCAATGCCCATTGGCATGTTGCTGCAGTCCAGTGGGATCACCTCACCACAGGGGGGGGCATGCCATCCATTACCCCTCACATGTGTGAAGGAGCTCCTGGCCAGCCTCGTGGCACCTGCCCATCCGGCCAGCCACCAACTGCCAGACACCTTTACGGTGATGGGTGCCACTCACACACCTGCTGAGGAGCATGCAGGTAAGGCCACAGGTCACATCAGTAGACCACTGTTGCGTATAAATCCACATCTGTACAGGTAGAGCATGCATATCTGACATGTCATAGGTATATTGTGCTGCTGCGTAGTAGTGATAAACAGATGTCCATATGTGGTAGTATTGTGGAAATGTGCTGTTGATGTATTTTAATACCGCACCCACCCACCCTGTAGCACTGTCACTGGTATGGCCATTGACATTGCCTCTCTCACCCTCTTATGTAGGTCCCTCCAGGATACCACTAAGGCCTGTAGCCTGTAGCTGGTGAGTATTGTTTCTGTAGATGCTTGCCAACACACTGGGCATGTGATGGTGATGGTATATGCCATGCACACATCTAACATAACTACCTAGAATGCATGCTGTACATGTGCACATATTGTTGCTGTGAAATGCACGGCACCACAGGGGTGACCATGATGAGGCATTGAAAGGGTATGTCAGCCACCTGCATGATAACTAACATCCTTTCATTGTGGAATTACTCCACAGGGAATAACATAACGGTGGGAGACATGGCCTACAGTAGGGACATGTTTGGAACAACACCCATATACAGTGCAACACCAGTGTATATACCTGTACGACAATGGCAACTGCTGCAGAGATACACTATGGCATAAGGCAATGCAGTAGTCCACATTTTCAGCTGGGACTAGGCTGTAACATGTGGTGTTCAGTGTATGCGACACTGCAAAGTGACACATGTGTAGGGCTTACTTGTCATGCATCTGCAAAAAAGGCTGAAGGAGGGGGGGTGTCAGCACGATACACCAGTGCACTGCAGCAGGGATCCTAAGGGTGCTAAGAATGGCAGTATCCACACACATAGTCAGGTTCAGGACCTGTGGCCAACGTAACCCTATCCCCACAGCAATAATGACAGCAGTGTGTGAACACCAAGGGATGTGCACATAAGTAGACCTTGCAATCATGCAGAGTAGGGAGACATATGTAGGGCAAACTGAACATACACTGGGAATTGAAGATGACCCATGCTGGTATACCTCTGCCTGGAGTAGTGACTGCTGTAGTACACACAACAAGAGGTGCATCAAACCGTCATAGCACACATATGCCCACACAAAGTGTATGCATCATGGTCAGCATCCACACACCTAACACATTCCGTAGACACTGCATATGAAAGTACAGGACATATGTCACATATCGGGCACATGCACTGTTAAGATATGCAGTGATGTGGTACCAATGCAGATCACGGATGGGTGCGTCATATCAGGAAGGGTGTACACCCCACATAACCATGGTATGCTCTGATGGTTGGTAGGGTAAGAGTACTGGATTGGTCATACATGGTCCACTGATGTTGAGAGCTGTAAATCAGGCATCAGGCATTCACAAATGACATCTGTCCACATATAATCCAAGGTATGTGTTGCTGAAAAACATAGGGGCTGTGAACATATAGCTGACATAACTGACACAGTACTACACATTTCGCAATGGGTTGTACATCTGTGACATGTGGTGCACAGTACATGGCAGGGTGCAGAACAGGTGTACAGCAATACTGTGTACATGGGTGCGGTGGTATCCAGTAGAAGGGGCATCACCTAGTGACACAGAACATGCATCACACACATGTATACTGTTGCTAGCATGGATTGGTTATAGCTGATCTGCATGCTGTTGTGTACTATATGTTCTGCATGTTGACAGATGGGTAATAGGAGGACTGTGTGTACTATCATTGTGCAACCTCACCTGTATGTGCATGTGTGTGTGCATCCTTGTGGTTAGTTAGTTTGTCTGTAGGGCCACTCTGTTGAAGTGGAGGGAGGTTGATGCATGTAGGATGCGTGTGTGCATGTGTGTGTTTGTGTGGGTGGCCATATATGCACATGTGAAATTGTGGGGTGTTCATACAGCAGTACCTCTTTGGGACCATGCAGTACATGGACATGGACTGCCACATTACATACCAGGAATACTTGTCATGTGTGTAATTATATAACAGCTGATACTATTATATGGTTTGTAGCATGGAATAGGCATCAAGAGGGAAGGTAGATAATAGGTACACCCTTAATATCGCATTCAGCAGGGAGGTCACCTACAATCCATGTATGCAGCACTACAGATGCAGTGGGAAAGTACTAGTCAACACCAGGGAGTGTCTCCAAATATTACAGTTGTCACACGATAGGCTGAATGAGCAGCATATCTGGCATGCACTGAGCATTGCATACATATGCCACACCAGTGCATGATATTATGGATAGAACATTGTAGCAACACATATAGGGGCCATGCTCATGATGTCCAGACATACAGAGGGTGCATACCAAATGACGGCAGTGAGGCATAAAACCACTGCACACAGTTCAGGTAGTAAAGTAGTAACAGGTCTTTTGGTGAGACCACTTGTGTAGGCATTTAGAGGACTGATATGTTAATGAGTGGTATCAGTGTGTGTATGTTAACAAGTGTGATGCAGGATGGGGTACCACATAGACATATACGTGGGACTGTCTGCAAAACCATGGGCAGGTAGGTATTATGGACATGTGTGCACACACGTGTATGTGTGTGTGTGTGTGTGTGTGTGTGTGTGTGTGTGTGTGTGTGTGTGTGTGTGTTTGTGTGTGTGTGTGTCTGTGTACTGCTAGGCAATGCTGTACAGGTTTTAAAGTGTGTTTATTGTTCCCCCCACAGGTGACGAGGTGGGTCAGGGTCCCTCCTGCATGCAATTTGATGTCGGTGTCCATACAGGCACCGAAGATGATGATAGTACTGTTTAGGCACAGGTGGGGTTAAAAGGGGCCAGCACTGCTCCAACATTTGACATCCCTGTTTTAGCTTCCCCAACCCTGCACACAGTTTCAGTGCCTATACATACCACATCACCAGTGGCCATAGAGGAGGGGCAGCTGGCATTTGGTGGCAGTGCACAGGAAAGTGTGGTAACCATGCCTACTTGTCCGGTCTCAGCAGGCATAGCCAGATGTCTGGCAGGGCACCACATAGGCAGATGTCCCAGGGTGCTCATGGTAGGGCCACTGGGCATCATGCTCCTGGCAGAGGCAACATAGCTGGTACCAGCAGGCGCATGTATCAGGCTGTCATGGCAGCACAGGCACATATGGAACGTTATACCAGACAGGGACTGAGACAGCAAAAGGCTGCTCTTGCATTTGTAAGTGACAACATCCATGAAATCTCTGGTGCCATCAGTGCTTATACCGAGCTCATGGATAGATGGCATGGTGAGATGATGGCCCTCATTGGCCATTGTGTGTCTGTGCTTCAATGTGTGGTGGGGATGCAGCGATGGCAATGTGGATGTGGGCCAGCAACACCAACAGCTGGCAGTCAACCTGGACATGCTAGGACACCAAGGGGCTCCAGTAGTGGCAGTACCAGCCCCAGCAGTGTGGGGGGTGCTGTCCACACCACAGCAGGCTATGTGCACATGGTCCTCACCAGTCCTAGGAGGGGCCCGGTATGAGTGGACATTCATCATCAGCAGGTGAGAGGAGCACATTGAGGCCTGTACCTGGATGTGCCAATGGAACCCTTGGCAGGCACACTCCATGTGTCCATGGCCAGAGGCAGTGAACTGCACATCCTGCCAGGAATGGTCTCCAGCTGTCCATAAACACCTGTGTATGGCAGCCACATGGCAGAACTGTATGCATGCATACCCACACACTATACAAACACACCTAGGGTAACCCTATTCCAACACACAACAAAGCTCCATGCCTGGCTCAACGCAGTACACCACTCACCCACACACATGGTGTCAAATGTGTGGCCCACCCTCGGCCTCTGGCAAACCAACATCACACTCTGTGTATATGATGATACCTGTGTCACATCCTGTCATCCATACCATCAATTCAGGGACAGGCTAATATGGTTCTGATGCACACAGTGACTGACTGCAGTGTACCACGATACTGCAGTGTAACATGTTGCAAGGAGTAAAGGGTAATGCATATATGGCTGGTAGTGTAGCAATCCAGTAATGATGCCTTTTAGCTGTTAGTAATGCTGGTTGGATATGGTCCCTATAATATTATCAGTTTGTGTTGTAGGTGTACAAGTGTCAGCACAAGGATGTCCTGTGCATATGATGATACCTGTGCCACATCCCTGTCATCCATACCATCAATGCAGGGACAGGGTAATATGGTTCTGATACACACAGTGACTGTACTACAGTGCACCAGAGTGCTGCAGTGTAACTTGTTGTAAGGAGTAAAGTGTAATGCATATATGGCAGGTAGTGTAGCCATCCAGCAAGGATGCATTATAGCTATTAGTAACACTGGTTGGTTGTGGTGCCTATAATGTTATCAATTGTGTTGTAGGTGTACATGTGTCAGCACGAGGATGGTCTGCAGTCATATTCCACAACGGAGTATGGCACTGTGGTGATACCATGGCTGTGACATATCTGGGGTACAGTTGAACACATGTCACAGGTTAGTGAAATGGTTATTGTGTGTGCCATATGGACAGGTGACCCACTGAGACGTGTATACCCTGCAACCTGATGTAAACCCATCCACATACATGCGCACTGTTACTTGGCAACACTGGGACTAGACCCCTACCTAGCTATATAGTGATACTGAAGTGTGTGACTGACATTGCACACACCGCACAGCATTTAGGGTGAGGTGTGTCCCAGGTTACATGTTACATGCAGAACATTCCCAGACATGTTCAGTATGCTAATGGGGGATGCAATGGGTTTATATGGACAATATGTAGTGTGACATAACTTCACATACACATTAACAGTCACATAACAGTTAGACACACAACTGAGATACCAGGGTCTATCGCTGCTAACTAACTTGACTGTGTGTCCAATGTGTTACAGATAGGCTGTACACAGCACATGCATAACTAGCCTAGATTGTGGTATCAGTTACCTGTATGGTTGATGGTGACAGTGGTAACCATAAAGTGGTACATGGGACATATACTGGGCACACCTTGATGTAATGACAGTGTACACAGTACCCACATCACATCCCCCAGTGGATATTTTTCTCCCTGAAACCCATGATGACACTCTGCCATACCCACCATCACACATTGGCCGCGACTGCAATACAACACATAGTATAACCCAAAAGTGGTACTACAGGGATATGCATCTAATGCACATGCCACATGCGCAGTAGGGTGTTGCATTGTCATGCCTCACCTATGGGCAACAAGCACACTATCCGTATGACTGTGTGGCAATGCTTATTGTAATAGGACTATGTGGCCTTGAAATGCTGTACCCTACAGATATACGGGCATGCAAAACTACACACACATGCCAGAACACAATGGGTATTCCATGCCTAGCAACCCATTTGTAAAATACTGTAGTGCTGGTACTACAAGGCTCATGTAGCGGGAGGAGCTTAACAGGGTACATGTATTGTCCCATACAACAGCAGCCACAACTGACTATGGCAATGGGTATCGCATTGGTTGTGGAGGCCCTCATGGAATTCCCAAGTAAAGGTATGCTAACACACAGACACTGCTATACTCAGTCATGCACACATACACATGTGTCACTACAGGGGTGCATCATTGCAGGTGGTCATAGCTGTGTACCTAGCTATTGTCCAAGGAGAGATGGGTTGTGTAGGGGTTGTGTGTACAGTGGTATCCTGCCACCTGCCAGCAGGAAATCTATCGACAGTCACTACTGTGGTGACCCTCAGGGTGAGAATGACATGCATCAGTCAATCCTCCAGGTGCCTCCTGCACATGGCCACTGAGGTAATCAAGTTGACATGTATACAACATGCATTGCAACACATGGTTAGTATTTGTGATGGAGACCTGTACCCAAGCATGTTCTGCTGACTGTGGTAGTGTAGTGGTGGTACCCGTGGCATGTGGTGCATATAGGGTGACATCTGCTGTATGTGCCAGTTCTTACACAGCTGGGCAAACATCAGTGTCAATCAAGCTTAGGTTCCCTGTGCATATCCCAGTTGGATATCTGCCATCTGCACATTTGTACAGAGACTGACAGTCATCAGCTTGGCAAGTAGCTATGCAGTAGGATGAGTGTGTTGACATATAGACGTTTGACAACAATATGTGTGCCATAACTACATGTCAGAAGCTCTAACTAACATGTGCTGCACAGATGGTAGTCTACAGTTACATTCCACATGTTGGATCATTACCTGGAAAGGGGTATATACTGTGACACAGCTCACACACCAGGGATACAACAGGGAGGCCTCAGTGTCCAGCTATGCCTGCAGGTGTGACTGTTGTCAGTACTACATTTAGCACTCTGCTCTTGCCTGGGTATGCACTGTCAACAGTAGTACTGCCATAACACACTACATGCCAGTGTGACAGCACATACCCTGGCCTAATACCCCTGCATGTAATACATTCACATGGATAACAGTGCTGTACAGGCCACATATACGTCTGTGTCCCACACATGAAACACACACACCTTTTTACTGTAATGACAGCACGTAGGTGCATGTATTGTACATGGCATTATATGCACTTATTACAGATGTGAGTACCCTGCTATGTTATCAGATTGGATGGTGTGACCTGGTTAATAGGGCTAAGCCATGCTTAGCAAGTATCAACATTGCTGCAATATAACAGCTGGACTGATTTGTGCACTGGTTAGTGATGCCTACACTGTGTAAGCACCTATACGTTTACCCATAGCTTAGCACCACTTAGCTTCACGTAAACCCATGCAAACCCACTTAAAGTTGTGCAAAACTGCCTTAACCACTCTGTATCTGGCAACCCTTGTTCTGCCCAGCAAGAAAATGAAAAGCCCTTGCAGGTCTTGAACCCAGGACCCTGTACACTACAGCCACAACACTTAACCACTACACCATGACCACTATTAAAACAGCTATTGTTTTACCAATATAGCTGTTAATACACATATTGTGTAGTATTGAACAATTGTCTTTACTTCATAAATTGTGTAGTCCTTGTTATTAATATGACTGTTGCATCACATATGTTGTTTTATCATAATGTACAGATAGCAGATACATACTGTGAGATACATCTGGGAGGATATACACAACTGTGAGGTTTACACATGGCAAGATAATGGTTATATACATATAATAGGTCTATATATGTCTACATGTACATACACATGTATACTCATACATATGTCTGTATACACATCTGTATAGTGCTTCATATGTGGCCATGTGTACATCTCTTTGTATGTAGATAGCCATATGTATATGTGCATATGTATCTCTATCTGTATATGTGTAGACATATATTGCTCTGTATATCTATATATCTGAATGTTTATATGTATATCTATGAACATATACATATCCATCTATGTATGTCCATATGTATATGTGTATATATCTATATAGATGTCTGGATAATTACATATGCATATATTTTCACTATATGTCCTAAACATGGAGTGTAGCCCTACCTCAGCCCCTATAATCCCAACTTCGCAGTGCAAGGGGATGTCAGGTATGCATAGCAGGTATATTTGTAGACTATTGCTACTGTAAAAGGGATTGGCTTCACAGACATGGTGTGTGTGGGAGGCCCTACCTCAGCCCCTATAATCCCAACTTCGCAGTGCAAGAGGATGTCAGGTATGTATAGCAGGTATATCTGTAGACTATTGCTACAGTAATAGGGATTGTCTTCACAGACATGGTGTGTGTGGGAGGTCACATCTGCTTTTAACATGTGTGCCATTGATTACTGGCAGACATCCTAAGGACATCATAGTACAGTACCACTGCTAGCTCGTAATGCTCCTGTGGACTACAGCAGAGATATTGGCTAATATATGTGGACAGTCTGACACACTCTGGACAGTACATAGGTATACACAGAATCCCTTCGTGCAAGACATGTGGACCAAGCCTGACAATGTGGATGTTAACAGCCATGTAGATGGGTATAACATGCAACTACTGGTATACATTTGTCCCCATAGGTTATACATTCACACACCTGTCTATCCTGACACATAATAACCACTAGTACAGAGGTGCCATAGCCACATACTACCCACTAGATATCAACATACATCTGTACAGCATCCCGCTGCTCTGTCTGACATACATGACTGTTATGGTGGTCTTGCAGCAGTACATCTGGCAAGTATCTGGGCAACACATTTCACTGGGTAAGTACACTAAGCTGCTAGACATGTAACAAAGCACTGAGCTGGCTACAGGCAGACTGGCTCAACACTGACCTACATTTCCTATGAGGGAATGCACATGTACCAGCATATATAGCAGGCTCTACATGCATGTCACAGCACAGAGAAAGATACACCTGTGTGAAAATGCATAACCACAACCAATGTGAACACAGCCACAGCCACATATGGTAAGCTAGCGTAATATTACAGTATATGGACTATCTGTTCAACATCATCCTCATATGTGCCACTCAGACACTAATCCTACATATACTGTGCTACTACACAGTGTGGTCCCATGCCTGTCTGTGGTATGGGACATGTGTGTATATGGCCCTACAAACATGTAAGATGATAGGGTAACATACAGTGGAGAAGCATGTAACATCAGATACAACAGGATCAAGAAAAATGACATCTACCACAGTCTGTACACAGGCCAAAGTACATATTAACAATACACACACTGTTGACAATCACCATAAGTACACA
The DNA here is from genome assembly GCF_019279795.1 of Protopterus annectens. Classification (NCBI taxonomy): domain Eukaryota; kingdom Metazoa; phylum Chordata; order Ceratodontiformes; family Protopteridae; genus Protopterus; species Protopterus annectens. The sequence continues at coordinate 1,360,685,195 of NC_056733.1, read as the reverse complement.
AACCATAGTACTGTACACACAACCACAGAATATCCAGGTTATGTCATCAAATATAACCCCTACTATACATAACATGTGTAGCAGTCTGATATCTCACTGGCTTGTTATCAGATATGATGTCACTAATTATGGTGTACAGCACATATGAACCTCTTACTGCATGACATATGTACAAAGGTTGACAGAGTTGTGGCTGGAGTCACATACACAGGGCAAATATTGACATGTTGCTGTGATAACCTCATACATTTACTGTTGTAACAGAGTTTGTTGCAATATATGTCCTATGAGGGATATGAATTCAGTAACTCTCATGGCTGTCACCATCTACAGACTGCAATCCTAACACTACCTTTGCAGTTCACAGATAGGTGCTCTGTAGGTAACACATGAAACAAAAGGCACCACACACTGCCCAGTCTGCAGATGACCCTACAGATGGTGGTTTCCTCATAAACATAGCACTGACATGACAGGCATTAAAACATGTGGGACAGCCATATCCACACACTCCCTGTTAAACCCACATTACTCCAAATGCAGTATAGCAGCAGTTACCGTCCATAGTCAGGTCAGGCATATCCCCCTCCTGTGTGTTGCCCTGATTCCAGAGTGTATGTTGTTAGTGTTAAATCCCCAATCCATCTAAGATGTGTTTGCCAAACAACAGATTGAGTTCCTGCTCACAGTGAATGAAAAGGCACGACACCAACATGATGTTCCTAGATATTGGAGTGCGCTTCCATGCAACTGGCAATGGGAATGTTACCACAGCTGTTCTGCATGCAATAAGCTAGAGGAGGGCAATTTATGCAGAGGCCTTCAGCAGATCATGAGCATTACTTAAAATAAACAAGCTGCTGCCTAAGCAAATCAGGTGTATGTTTCAACATCCACCAGAGAGGGAGTGAGAGAGGCAGACAAAGGCAAAGAAAAGTCAGGGAGGGGTGGGAGAGTAACACTTAAGCATGTCTGTGTCACACACTTACCAGTACAGGGTATCAAACCCCTGATGACTTTACAGTTCTATCACATGTCTATGCAGTTATTGGATGCACCACATAGGTTACATGTTGAGAAGCCCTCAAAACATATATGTGATAGTGAGTGACATCTGCAACAGGGATATGGTAGCTATATGGTAGGTGTAGTACACATGCCTGTCCACATGAATAGGTGCCAGCGTCCACACAGTCACACTCTCTCATGGATACACACACAGTGATACACTAGGCATGGCCAGGAATACAACTCATCAACAGTGAGATTGCCACAACACATTACTGTGCAGGTATCACATGCACCACAGGGGTCATATGGGGGTTATATGGGCAAAGGGTATGTTGAGGTGTCTGACATCAGACAGCATGCTTCAGTATGCCAATGGAGGTTGTAGTGAGTGTGAATGTGGTCATACACATCATACAACATACACACAGACACAAGGTGCCAGTACTGACATGCATGGGTGCACTGCTTCATGGGTGTGTAGTGACTGACTGTGCCAGATGGCTATACAAAGCTAGGTGATGGGTATACCTAGGCATCAGACCACATGGCAATGGTCTGCATTGTGGCTCAAGGGTGCAGTGTCTGGATTTGTCCACACAGGTGGGTATTGTATTCACCATCCAGTCACCTGGGTGACTATTGTGTGTGGCCAGTACTGTACATTGCTTGCCATGTATGTGTTCCTTAGTCCATTATATGGATGGTGTCTGGGATGTGCACACCTCCCACATGCAAGTACAGTGACATGTGGAACTGTACCTGGGTTGTCTGGCCCATGTTGTGTACACAGATCATTATCTTCAGATGTGCCAGTCCTGGCCTCATGTGGCAGAAACAGTTAATGGACAGCAGGTTGACCCCGCACCTACATTGATAGCATGATACTGGTAGTCCCTGATGTCAGTGGCATCTGTCCATGCAGGGCATGTTTTTCAGGCATGGTATGCCCTTTGTGGTTCACATTTGATGGCGCCATAGGTGTTGCAGTTGCCCAGTGGGGAACATGGGGAAGGTGCACTGTCAGCATGTGCATGCCTATTGGACTGATGGAAAAGGTGCCATACCCTCTGTAGCTCACTGCCATCACACCATGGTTACTATTAGTGGACAATATGAAGGGTATTACCTACATAGCGGCTGTTGCACAGGAAAGTGTGTGTGTGTGTGTGTGTGTGTGTGTGTGTGTGTGTGTGTGTGTGTGTGTGTGTGTGTGTGTGTGTGTGTGTGTGTGTGTGTGTGTGTGTGTGTGTGTGTGAGAGAGTTGAAAGCATACTCTGGGTAATACTAGGGTTGCTCACTTTGTTCGCCTGGCCTTGATGTCACATGTAGGGGGATGGATTTGCACTCCAGTCTCTGTTATCCCTGTACAGGGGACATTGTGATATATACTAGGGTAACCATAAAAGAAATTTGCAAAACCCACTTCACATTGAGTCCAGTTGTTATACACTCACAACCACCTCCACACAGGATACGAACTACAAATACAGACACACACACGCACACACCTGGTGTGTCCAGAATTAGAACTCCTACCTAACTTGTTTATTACACTACAGCACTGCGCAGTTACAGGATGCCCACAGCGATTATTGGAGTACTCCTTCCCCAAAGGTGTATTTCACAGTGAATGACATCAGCAGGAGTGCCAAAGTAGGGCATTTTAATTGCAGTGAGTGTGACTAGACTAAAATCCATTGTTCCCTACACAGACATAGAAACACACACAAAACATCCACAACTGCCACATGTGGGAATAGAACCCCTACCAGATTTCTATATCACACTACAGCATGAATCTATTATAGGATGCATTATGGGGATTATTGGAGTACTCCTTCCCCAAAGGTGTATTTCACAGTGAATGACATCAGCAGCCTTGCCAAAGTAGGGTATTTGAATTGTAGTACATGTTACTAGCCTAAAATGCATTGCTCCCTACACAGACATAGAAACACACACAAAACATCCACAACTGCCATGTGTGGAAATAGATCCCCTACCAGAGTTCTATATCACACTACACATGAAACTGTTATATGACACACCACAGGGATTACTGAAATATTCCTTCCCCAAAGATGTATTTCACAGTGAAAGACATCAGCAGCTTTGCCAAAGCAGAGCATTTGAATTGTAGTGAGTGTGACTAGCCTAAAATGCATTGCTATCTACACACACACACAAACACACACACACACACACACACACACACACACACACACACACACACACACACACACACACACACACAGTTGCCATGTCTCGGATTAGAACTCCAATCTAACTATTTTATCACACTACAGCAGTACGAAGTTATAGGATGTGCCACAGAGATTATTGGGCTACCATTTTCCAGAATATGTATTTCACAGTGAATGATATCAACAGCCTTGCCAAAGTTTGTAATGAGTGTGGCTAGCCTAAAAAGTATTGCTTTCTACACAGACAGAGACACATACACACACTCACACACAAACACACACACACACACGCACACACGCACACACGCACACACACACACACACAGTTGCCATGTCCAGGTTAGAACTCCTATCTAACTAGTTTATCACACTACAGCAGTATGCAGCTAGTGGACGTGCCACGGAGATTACTGGGCTACAGCTTTCTGAAAGGTGCATTTCTCAGTGAATGACATCAGCAGCCTTGCCAAAGTAGGGCATTTGAATTATACTGAGTGTGACTAGCCTAGAAAGCATTGCTCTCTACACAGACAGACACATACACACACACACACACACTCACACACACACACACCCACACACACACACACATACACACACACACACACACTCACAGTTGCCATGTCTGGGATTAGAACTCACACCTAGCTAGTTTATCACACTACAGCAGTGCACAATTATTGGACATGCCATAGAGATTACTGGGCTATATGTTTCCAAAAGGTGTATTTCACAGTGAATGACATTAGCAGGTTTGCTAACTTAGGGCATTTGAATTGTACTGAGTGTGACTAGCCTAAAAAGGCATTGCTCTCAACACACACTTGTCACATCTGGGATTAGAACTCCTACCTAACTAGTTTATCATACTACAGCAGTACACAGTTATAGGACATGCCACAGAGATTACTGGGCTACCATTTTCCCAAAGGTGTATTTCAAAGTGGATGACCTCAGCAGGCTTGTCATAGTAAGGCTATGGGGAGGGCAGTGTGTGTGTGCATGGACCATAACCCATTCATCTAGAGGTTGACACACCACATTCGGGCACACAGGGTTATACTCCACAGGTACATGTATACAGCTGCTAGATGACTACTTCCTTGTACAGTCATTTTGCACAGCTATCTCTTGCACCACATAGTCTATAATGCTGACAGATACCAGTGGCTAATGTCTACAGTGAGTGACATCTGAACTTCATGTAGTTGTAGCCATTTGGCTATGAGCTGGGTGGGACAGGCCTCATAATGGATGGCTCCTTGTCACAGTCACTCTCTTCCACACATCTATGTACGTCTACTTTTGGCTTATAATAGTGTGTTGTCCTTGGATATATATCTGTATTCCTATCCACTGTGTGTGCAAAGCATGAGTGGTGCATACTGAGGAGTGTCTGCAATAACATCTGCAACTGCCAGATATGTCTGCTCCACTGTCGTTTGCAGACATGGGCTTCATTTAGACATGGGCTTCATTTGTTTAAGTGTGTGAGCATGCCCAGTATGCCCTTCTGTGTTGAATGTGTGGATTGATTCCAGGTAGCTTGCACTCCAGTGCAGACCTTTGTGTTGTGCACCTACAGTTAGAAAACTGTTTCTGCAGGGTATCCATCGATCATTTGGCAATTTGGGGACAAACTGTGCAGGGGATACTGTGTACTGTAGATGACTGAGTCTGTGCTGCTTCAGCTACATGGTACTGTTGTTAGCAGAGATATTCAGTCATGTACACTGTTATACACTGTGATGTTTTCTATCCTCATGTACAGTCAGGTGGACATTCCTGCTCATAGTGATGTCTTGGGAGACAACGGTGACTGCAGCTATGTGCGGTATTGTGGGCAGACACGTACATATTCATTATAGATTATGCCATCCTGGAGGGGGAGCAGCAGACACTTGCTTCTGGGTCTGTGTATTTAGTTTAGCACCTTGGTACAGTGCTGGCAGAGGATCCCATACTTGTACATCCATCAACATGACAGTATGGCCTTATATTAATATGGCAATACCTCACAGCTGTACAGATTCACACAGTTACCCAGAGGCAGGGGCCAATAGTCAGGTAATTACCCATATTGTGGTGTACAGGCAGGTATGTAGCCACCCATGTATATGTTTACAGCCAGGGATAGTGTGTGCACACAGCTTTGTGTCTGACCTTGCACATTACATGCTGCCCACACTCACACCCCACTCTGTTATTCTATCCTCTTCATTACATTATGCATACATTCTCTGATACTTTCCCTAAAGTTATCATCCCATCACAGGTGTGTTGGTGTTGGTCCACAGTTCAATTAGTGGGATATAGTAGACATGTTACTGTGGTTTGTCCACATTGCATTGCATATGGCTTATGTGGAGTGTCTTGTGTTGTTATTTGGGTGTCCATGACATAACATGCATTTGCAGTATGTGTGAGACACAGGCCCTTGGCAGAGGCCTGTGGGCCATTAGGTGTTGATGTGGGCCAGATGTGGCAGACCGTTGCATTCTGTCAGTCCTACAGCCTCAGACTGGCATACAGTATATTCCCCTGGGGTGACAGGGTAGGTGTGATAGGTGTTCATGCCAATGCCTTATATCAGTCCTGATCAGGTGGTGTGGATGCTGGCAGGGTGCTACCTACAGCTAGTGACACACCTGCATGGGACACCTGCACTGCATGCTGTATTCTTTCACTATTGCCATATACAGGTGGGCTCATATTGTACCCATTCATCACAGCAGGGGTACAACCAGAGAGGTACCTGTGGGTGGTGTTTGGGTGAGCTGGGTGCATGTGTGCTATGGACACTACTTGCATCTGACACACAGATCTGTATTGGACATTCCAGTTATGCTAGCATGTGCAGGTACATCAGCTGTTTCCCAATACATCAGTACTACCTCCTTTGTGATCTGCGAGTGGTTGGGCAGACAACACCAGTATCCCCTACTACAGCACCAGATAATGTGATGCATCCCTGTATGTATAATTCCAAGGGTGTGTCCATTTCGCAGTGACACAATATATACTGCATGTCTGGGGTATTTTCCCCTGTGTACTGCTTGTATATCTAGCCCAACAGCCATACCATGTCAATCTTTCAGATGGTGACACATATTACCACCATACATTTACAATGGCTTACTGCTAGCATGTGTTATACTGGTGGGTGTTGTCTCTGGCACTGCAGTTGTGAGGACGTATACCTGTCATCAGCAGTAGTGGGCAATGGCCACCAAGTCTTACCTCAACATGCATACATACTGACTCTCACACAATATGAAACACACACCAACCTAACACACACATACCTGCATATTATGCAGATGCTAAAAACTATACTGCTAACTTGGCCACCTCTGTGCATCTGTGCTCCACTGGTATTATACCTACACATACATGTTACTACATTTCTACATAGGGTTGTGGGGGGGGGCCTGACTGTTACGACATGTGCACATCGGATTGGGGGGCAAACTAGACCATTACTACATTTCTAAATAGGTTTTGGGGGCACACCTGACTGTTACTACATTTCTAACTAGGGCTGGGAGGAGCACACCTGACTGTTTTTACATTCCCACACAGGACTGTGGGAGGGGGGCACTCCTGACTGTTACTACATTTCTATGCTGGGTTGGGAAAGGGGCACACCTGACTGTTTCTACATTTCTACATAGGATTGTGGGGGGGACAGACCTGACTGTTTCTACATTTCTACACAGGATTGAGGGGCACACTTGACTGTTTCTACATTTCTTCAAAGGATTGGGGGGCACATCTGACTGTTTCTACATTTCTACACAGGATTGTGGGGCACACTTGAAACTTGTACATATTTGCTATGACTGTACTGGTATGCCAGATACTCCATTTCATTCTGTATTCTAACCTATCATGCTGACTAGAGGCATATCAGTGTACTACAGGTCTTAACTTTGATTGACCTACATATTAGTTTCTGACTTCCTACCCTTCAGAACTAACATCCCATTGCTTTACCCACTGTAGCCTGTCTGTGTAGGTCTGGGGGTGAAGGAGGTTACCCATAGGCATCATTCAGAGGCCATAGCACAGCCTTTGATGAACACATGGGATCCACAGCCCACCCCTTGTAAGATACTCAGGTTAATCTGTAATATAGCATGCAGGAATCCCATGGGTGTGTAATAGGGTTACCTGCAATCTGGTCCTACATATACACCCCTAATGTCAGGCTGTGTCCATATGTGGCACCTGTCTGTGTTGTAGCAAGGCAGAGCAGTGCAGCTGGGCAGGAAGGTATTGTGAGATTGTGGGCGTGATGTCTGTATGTACCCCACGTATAGGTATGCATATATGTACATTTGTACACATATATAATATATAAACATATATATATATATATATATATATATATATATATATATATATATATATATATATGTATGTCCACAAATATACAGGTACTCATGTGTAGACATATGAGCACATATATACATCACATATATCTACACACACACATATATATATATATATATATATATATATATATATATATATATATATATACCTATATGCACATGTCTACATATATACAAACACACACACACACACACACACACACACACACACACACACACACACACACACACACACACACACACACACACACACACAAACATATATGTATGTAAATACATGTCCCCTATATTACTACCACAGTGCTGTATGCTGTGTGCAAGGTAACAACACACATATCAATACACACAGATATCTACAGCTGGCAGTGTGTGCAACATGGACAGGTATGTCATATGTTAACCCCTTGTTGGGACCACATTGCCCTTGTTTGTGAAGTATGGAATGGGAATATGGAGAAGTATGGCAATTATAGTTGTGGAGGTGGTCAGGGTTGGTAGAAATAGAGGACAGTCTACACGGGTGGTATGTGACATATGTGGTGGGTATACATCCCAGATGGTGTGTGTGGTCTGTGATGCCCCATGGGCCCTAATATGGACACAATTGGAGTAAGCCTCCCACCCACTGCTACTCACAACAGCAGTCCACGTCCTGAAGATGCCTAGCCTGGAGACTGAGCAGGAGGAGCATGTTGGCCTTGTAAATGTGTACTGGGTACCTCAGAATGATGTAGCACATCCCACATGTGTCTGTGGAGCCCGTTATGGAACAGACCCTGGACCTGACCTCAGGGGACAGAAACCATTCTGTGTGTGCCACTGGGGGGGGGGAGACAACCTCCCCTGGGTTGGTTCCACCTGACGGTATTGCTGGACCAGTACCTGAGTAGGCCCCAGGGTGGGACGCACATGTGATTTGGCCAGGTAAAATGAGAAGATGGGTTTAGAGAGGTGGTTCTGCTGGGCAATAGTGCATATATATGCTATTGTGTCACTGTTATAGAATATATGTTGGTAGTAATAGTCTACATAATCCCAGAACATGTCCAACAGAATGCATAGATATCCCCAATAACACAGAATGGCAGATGTGCAGCAATCACAAAGCAGCCATACCACAGGTGTATATGGAACCATAGTGGCCCTGACATTGGCATGCAGGTGAATAGTCTGTAACAGGCCAGCAATGATAGTGTTCATACAGGGAACATGGCTACAAACACATAGCAGAAAGTGTGGTACAATACAATATCTGTCTCGCTGGTAGGTAAGCTATAGACATACCTAATGAGTTGTGTGTACATTTTGTTGTCGCTAATATGTTGGGGGGGTGACAGAGATGTGTATTAAGAACTGTGGTAACCTTGCTGTATGAGTTGCTCAGACCTGTTTCCATCTTTCTTTCTTTCAGCCAAGATATTACATGCACTTCTGCCAACATATTCAGCTGTCGAAAATGAAGTGCTGATCACGTATTTAATCCAGCACTACCCTGTGCTGTTTGGCCGGGCCATCCATGGCCAACAGGAGTGGACCACTCTGTGGAATGACCTAGTCCACAGGGTCAATGATGTCGGACTGCACAATGGCAGTTATGAGCAGGTCCGGCATCATTGTACTGACCTGCTTTGCAATGCCCATCGGCATGTTGGTGCAGTACAGCGGGATCACCTCACCACAGGGGGGGCATGCCATCCATTCCCCCTCACATGTGTGAAGGAGCTCCTGGCCAGCCTCGTGGCACCTGCCCATCTTGCCAGCCACCAACTGCCAGACACCTTTATGGTGATGGGTGCCACCCACACACCTGCTGAGGAGCATGCAGGTAAGGCCACGGGTCACATCAGTAGACCACTGTTGCGTATAAATCCACATCTGTACAGGTAGAGCATGCATATCTGACATGTCATAGGTATATTGTGCTGCTGCATAGTAGTGATAAACAGATGTCCATATGTGGTAGTATTGTGGAAATGTGCTGTTGATGTATTTTAATACTGCACCCACCCTGTAGCACTGTCACTGGTGTGGCCATTGACATTGCCTCTCTCACCCTGTTATGTAGGTCCCTCCGGGATACCACTAAGGCCTGTAGCCTGTAGCCGGTGAGTATTGTTTCTGTAGATGCTTGCCAACACACTGGGCATGTGATGGTGATGGTATATGCTATGCACACATCTAACACAACTACCTAGAGTGCATGCTGTACATGTGCACATATTATTGCTGTGAAATGCACGGCACCACAGGGGTGACCATGATGAGGCATTGAAAGGGTATGTCAGCCACCTGCATGATAACTAACATCCTTTCATTGTGGAATTACTCCACAGGGAATAACATAATGGTGGGAGACATTGCCTACAGTAGGGACATGTTTGGAACAACACCCATATACAGTGCAACACCAGTGTATATACCTGTATGACAATGGCAACTGCTGCAGAGATACACTATGGCATAAGGCAATGCAGTAGTCCACATTTTCAGCTTGGACGAGGCTGTAACATGTGGTGTTCAGTGTATGCGACACTGCAAAGTGGCACATGTGTAGGGCTTACTTGTCATGCATCTGCAAAAAAGGCTGAAGGAGGGGGGGTGTCAGCACAATACACCAGTGCACTGCAGCAGGGATCCTAAGGGTGCTAAGAATGGCAGTATCCACACACATAGTCAGGTTCAGGACCTGTGGCTGACGTAACCCTATCCCCACAGCAATAGTGACAGCAGTGTGTGAACACCAATGGATGTGCACATAAGTAGAACTTGCAATCATGCAGAGTAGGGAGACATATATAGGGCAACTGAACATACACTGGGAATTGCAGATGACCCATGCTGGTAACCACCGCCTGGAGTAGTGACTGCTGTAGTACACACAACAAG
>NC_056733.1:1360652929-1360674197 GCF_019279795.1 Protopterus annectens | reverse complement strand
AATTAAAAAGTAAAAACCATTAAGCATATACAACATAGTATTACATTGACTGATTGTTTCTGTGCTGCCTTCAAAGAAGGTCCACAGCTTTCCTTTTTATACTGGGTGTGTGGATCATTAATCGGTACGACTACAGTTTTGTATCACCAAAAAGAAATATACTTGTTGAGGAAATAAGGCAACCTCCGTTCTTCTTGAATAAAAAGTTAATTTAATGGTCCACCACAGGGAAATAGAACACCATACAGTAGCACAAAGCCACAGCAAAAGCAGCACCAAAAGAGCATAACGCGTAATAAATTCCACTGCGTTTTCGTTTCAGAAACTTCCTCCGATGAAACAGAATACAGACTGAAGTTTCATAAAGCTCTTAAATACTCTATACAATTAACGTTAATCACATAATTCAATAATTAAATGCCCTATTATACAATTGAAAATGTCAGTACCATATAAGGATTTCCTGTGGAAAACTTAATACTTTTAATCTTTTTAAATAAAAAATTCACCTGGTTTAAAATTGTTAAAAAACTTACTAATAACAAATAATCATGGCAAAGTAAGATGGTTAAAAATGTTAATATTAAAAACACATCCCAAAATACTCATTGTACATATTTAAAAACAATTATACATATCTTGATACAAACAACTGTTCTAAAGATTCTAAAACTAATAATGCCATCTAGTGGTCATGCTTTGTTATTACGCCCTCATAAACAGTAGTTCATAAAACTCTAAATCAAAAATAATTTTCCATTTAAAAAAGTAGAAAAGTATAATTTAGTGGTTTTTTGGTGAATAAATGGATGAAGAGGGTTACATGAAATTAAATAATAAGTAAACAGGTTCTATTAATCTAATAAACCAACTATTAGTCCCTATACACATAACTAGGATTATTAATTATTAGAGTTTAGTAGCTTTCATCTTCAGGACTGAGAGTGAAAGCACAGAATGCGTAAGAACTGGCGTGAGTGGTGCGAGGAATACTGGAGCGAGACAGAAGGAAGTGAGGACCGCTGGATACGATTTTAGAGACTCTGCTGCGGGTGTTCGTTCATTAAGAAATGTGCCTAATGAACGTTTGGTAAATAACAAAGACATTCAAACAACTGATTTTTCTAAAGTGTATAACTCTAAATTTAGTTTTAGTGTAAAAAATGTACCGGAAATGAGGCCAAATGATGCATGTTCATCTTATGACACTAATCTCAATGTGCTGAATGATTGCTTATTTAGGTTAAAAAATCTTGAACTTGAGAATACTTATTTAAATGAATGTTTAAACTTGAAAATAGTGCCTAAGGGCCTAAGGGTGTGCAAATACCCAAATAAAGTTAAAGTTGGAAGTGATTTCCATGAGGAATTGGTTGGAATATTTGATGATTGTGGCTTTGCCATCTTAAAGGCTATAATTAAAGAAAATGATAGAGTGATGGTAGGGCTGCATAAAAAGGTGGATGAAGTTAATAATTTAATAACGAATGATTTACTGTTTACAGTTGAGGGTAGTAAAAAGAGTTATTTTTCTACGCTTAGTAGTATTGAGAAGAGTATTGAATCTATATTCCAAAGAAAATGTAGGAAATTGGAGAGAGATTTGAACGAATATAAAGAAAATATTCATTACCCCAAACCAAGAGGTACCTCTTTCCCTAGGGAAGGGTGGGGGGTTACAAATAAGGAATTAGATGGTTTGGATAATGAAACAGCTGACAATGTAAGGGATGACAGGGAGTATGAGCCATTTCCACCCCTTAGAAGGTCAGAAAGGATTAGGAATAATTATGAAAGGAACTACCAGTCTAACTATCAAAATAATTTCCAAAAAAACTACTACCAAGGGGTGAAGGGACCTGTATACAACAACAACAAATACAGGAAGTATTAGATACCCAATTGAACCACCCTGAACAGTTGAAGTGTAACAATGGAATCACTAATAATGGACAGGTATGGACCAAAGATGACTATATTATTTATAACTACACTAGTTTGGAAATAAACAATACTTTTTTCAACCTATTTATGAAGGGGTTTAAATTTGTACCAAATAGAAAAGCAGACATTAGTAAAGTCCTGATTGACCTGAAACTATTCCTTAGAAAGAAGAATTTGGAACTTCTGTTTCAGGACAATGAGGGGGAAGGATTGAATGGTGGGACCCTTAGGAGAAAAAGTACATATAACCCCCCTTTGAATCCACAGCTCAAGAACTTTGAGATTCTAATGGAAAGAAAGATTAGAAGTGGGTTATATAGGAACTGGGTAGCACCCAATCTGACACAGGAAGAGACAACATTATTACTTAAGCTATCCAAGGACCCAACCCTAAGGGTGATTAAACCAGATAAGGGGGGAGGGACAGTGATAATGGAACAGACATTGTATAAGACAAAAATGTTGGAAATATTACATAACGAGGACAGGTATGAACGTGCTTCTTTGAATGAGATAAATATAGGTAATAGAAAGATTTGGCTAACCTTGAATGATTTATTACTTGAAGGAAGTATTGATTTGGACTTGTATAAGTATCTTAATGTTCCCAAACCCCGAGTACCCACAATTTTTGGGGTGCCTAAAACCCATAAGGATGTTAGTAACCCACCATTGAGACCCATAGTAGCCTCTGAAGGGTCAGTAACGGCACCCCTTGCTAAATGGTTGGATGAAAAATTAAAAATGGTGGTTAAGGAAAGTTCTGGGATAGTAAAAGACTCATGGGATTTATTGAAAAACTTGAATAATGATATTTTTGATGAGAATATTATATTCATAACAATGGATATAGTGGATTTATTTTCTTCCATCCCCCTTGTCGAAGGTTTAGAATGGTTTGAGGAGGGACTGTTGAATTATGGTAAATTCACAAATAATGAGTTTAGGTTGATTTTGACCTTGATGGAATTAGTTGTAAGCAATAATTTCCTGTTTTTTGATGGCGAATTTTTTAAGCAGAAGCAAGGGATAGCGATGGGGGCCAGGTGTGCCCCCATTTACTCCAATATAATTATGGCAGCCTGGGAGAATAAATTTGTCATCAATTCACCCTATAAGAAGTATTGGAAACTATATAAAAGATATCTAGATGACATGGTTTTCCTATGGGTGGGCACCGATACAGAATTTACAGTATTTTATGAATATTTAAGCCATACAACTTCTTTTTTGAAGTTTACCTATGTTAAAGATCCGAGTTGTCTAAGATATCTTGCCATATTTATTGGGAAAGGACAAGAGAATTTTTATTCTAAAGTGTATAGAAAGCAATCTTATTCAAATTCGTTTTTGGCCTTTGATAGTGCACATCCATACCATCAGAAGAAAGGGATTATAAAGGGCCAGTATGTGAGAGGGAGTCGTATGTGCTCTAGAGAAGAGGACTTCGAGGTAGAATGTGAGATGTTGACGAGGATGTTCTTAGCTAGAGGTTATCCCCCTTATTTGGTGAAAGAAATAGAGAAAGAAGTCAAGACAAAAAGGGTCAACCAATTTAAGCCTATATTAGGTGACATGAACTGGCAGATTGATAATAACAAGGAAACCAACAATGAAAGTGGTAACTTTGTGATGGATTTCAGTGGAGAAGCATACAAAATTAGAAATATGGTTGAAAATGAATGGAATAATTTTGGTGAATTCTCGGACCTAAAGGGAATTTTTAATAAACCATTTAAATGTACCTTTAGAAAAGGGAAAAGTATAAAAAATGTATTAGAAAAGAAAAAATCAAGCGAGATCATCAGGGAAGGTAGGGTTGGTACCCACAAGTGCGGTAGTTGCAATCAGTGCCCTTATGTGATATCAAGGGATACAGTTTACATCAAGAGTAGGGACATGTTAATTACCAGCAAGCACTTTGCTAACTGCCAAACGAAGGGTATAGTATACCTTGCTACATGCACTAAGTGTGAGGCATTTTATGTTGGTAAATCAGAGAGAAAGCTAAGAAATAGGATTTACGAACATTGTTATGATATCAAAAATCAAAATTGCAATAATGCCTTGTACAGGCATTTATTAAATTGTGACCAAGCTACTTACACTTTTTTTGTGCTAGATGTGGTAGAGATGGACCCGAGGGGTGGTCCATGGCAAACTTGGATCGAACATAAGGAATTGGTATGGCAATTGGACCTAGAAGGGAATAAATTTCCAGGGTTAAATGAGACCATCTCTATAACCCCAGTCCTGAAGATGAGAGCCACTAAACTCTAATAATTAATAATCCTAGTTATGTGTATAGGGACTAATAGTTGGTTTATTAGATTAATAGAACCTGTTTACTTATTATTTAATTTCATGTAACCCTCTTCATCCATTTATTCACCAAAAAACCACTAAATTATACTTTTCTACTTTTTTAAATGGAAAATTATTTTTGATTTAGAGTTTTATGAACTACTGTTTATGAGGGCGTAATAACAAAGCATGACCACTAGATGGCATTATTAGTTTTAGAATCTTTAGAACAGTTGTTTGTATCAAGATATGTATAATTGTTTTTAAATATGTACAATGAGTATTTTGGGATGTGTTTTTAACATTAACATTTTTAATCATCTTACTTTGCTATGACTATCTGTCATTAGTAAGTTTTTTAACAATTTTAAACCAGGTGAATTTTTTATTTAAAAAGATTAAAAGTATTAAGTTTTCCACAGGAAATCCTTATATGGTACTGACATTTTCAATTGTATAATAGGGCATTTAATTATTGAATTATGTGATCAATGTTAATTGTATAGAGTATTTAAGAGCTTTATGAAACTTCAGTCTGTATTCTGTTTCATCGGAGGAAGTTTCTGAAACGAAAACGCAGTGGAATTTATTGGCGTTTATGCTCTTTTGGTGCTGCTTTTGCTGTGGCTTTGTGCCACTGTATGGTGTTCTATTTACCCTGTGGTGGACCATTAAATTAACTTTTTTTCAAGAAGAACGGAGGTTGCCTTATTTCCTCAACAAGTATATTTCTTTTTGGTGAAGTACTGTGTTTTTTATACTTGTCTCCTTTTTACTGTTTTTACAGTTTTGTATCAGCCGCCTTATCTCCAAGCATTCCTTGCTCCATTCATAACTCACACTCTGGCGTTCAGAGACATTTTGCCTACCCTTACCCAACACTTGAGCCTGGCCCAGGGAAACTCCAGTGTTGTATGAACAATGGCTGTCCTTTTTGTCCTATTAAATTTTCGTCTTGTGTTCTTGTAAGTTTTTTTTTCTTTATTACTTGTTTTCTTCACTACCTCAGACTGTTTTCAGTCCAGCTGCATAACTCACTTTGTGTCTTATGATTATTGTTTACATTTTGGCATTTTCCTATGGTTGTGATCATTCTAATTACTGCATACTTGTCCACTACTGTAGATACGACTATACAACTGCTTATCATCTACATCTGATGTTTTATGCAGAAGCTAGTCTTATATAAATTGTAGTGGACTTTGTTGTCTTTAACTCAGAGTGGCTTAGTTTGGCATCTTAACACATGCGGCTTTGACTCATTCAAAGATTAGTGCATTCTTCCTTTATATGTAGCGAGTATTGGAATTGCTAATAATAACTTGGTTCTTTTAGTAATATGATACCA
This sequence comes from Protopterus annectens, assembly GCF_019279795.1. Lineage (NCBI taxonomy): Eukaryota > Metazoa > Chordata > Ceratodontiformes > Protopteridae > Protopterus > Protopterus annectens. The sequence continues at coordinate 1,360,668,601 of NC_056733.1, read as the reverse complement.
AGATTGGAATTGCTCTTAAATACAAAAGGGAGCTTTTTAGTGACACTGTGAATATTAAACTGAAAATTACCTAGGAAGGTGTTCTTCATGTTTATGTGGTCTTCTGGCCTTTTTCTATGCTATTTCTTTAATGAAAGCATACTTTGTGCATAAGACTATAATTGCCATTTGAATAGTGGAAATAGCAAACATGCATTTTAACTGTAATCGTATGGAACTATTGCACTGCGTATGTGACCTCTTCTGCTGAAACTAAGATTAATCTACTTGAAATATTTCATACATGTGTTGTAGCATAGTAGATTCCTGGCTCCTCATAACAGTATGTATGCATAATTTTTTCCATCCACACTGTGGCCGCTATTCTCAAACTACCCCTGCTTACTTACTTACTTACTTTCCCACTAACTACATTGCATTAACTTGCCTTGTGGTTTTGTCCTATCAAAAGACCATTCCTTCTTCTCCCCGATTGTCCTCTCTTTTCTATTATTGTTTATTGTATTAGCCTCATTTCCTTTCAACCCTCTCAATTTCTACTAAGCACATTTAACAAAACCTTCACTAACTTGAGTTTCTTCTTTCCTCCACACTAGGGCAGACTTGTAAAGTAATTAACTCATTCCATACTAGTCTCATACAGCAGCTGTTCTTCTTCTCTTTTTATTTTAGCTGATACGTTTGTTTTCTCTGCCTTGCTTACCAACTGTTTTGGCTATAACCAAGACCCTGCATCCTGCAATCTTAGACTCTTTGTGGGAAAAACAAAAACAAAACAACTGCATTCTAACACATAAAATATGTTTTAACCAACAATATAATTTAAGTGTAGATATTGTGCTGCCTACACAGTCACCTGTAGCACAGCACTGGGTCCAAATAATCCTTTTACATCCCCTTCTGCTTAGCTTTGTACCTTCACTTTACTGTTTATTCTTTTCTATAGTGATACTCGCTATTATTTAATGTTTGAATCTTAGCCTTTTCAGACCTGCTCTCCCACACACACACATACACAGCTCTGACACCTCTATACTTTCCAGTCTCTTTAATTTGCAAAATGCACAACCTCTATTAGGAACATTTATCTTTTTAACTTTGTAATCAAACAGAATTAAAAAGTAAATCATTAAACATATAACATAGTGGCTTGCTGAATGATTATTTCTGTGCTGCCTCAAACAAGGTCCATCCCACTCAGTTCACCCTCGCTATACTTAAACCACTTCACTACCCCTATTCCCACTCACCCTCTATTAATTACATTTACAGTCAACATAACTCTGCCCACTCATCTCCATCATTCATTTAGCTAATATCAATATAATAGAACCCCTCTGGTACCTAAAATTACAACTACTTCAATATAAGGCTGAATGAATTTAATAGACACACTATTACCAAGTTTCATTTGTCATTTTCTTCTATTATTCCTCCTCTATAACTAATTTATTTATGCATATTTTATTTCTTCTCTGACCTTCATATAGCTACACCAGCTACACAATAATGTATACTTACACATATAGCTTACTTCTTCTCTGATTTTTATATACCTAAAATATGCTGCCCTCTATACAACACCTCATTTTCTCTACATCACTACTTACATCACTTGGCTTACTCCTACAACCCACCTCTATTAATTCTATTCTATGGTCAGCTTTTATAAAAACATCTATCCAGTTCTTACCTATTGACATTCACATAAATAGTTATTCTACCATAACGTCTTAGTTATTCGAATTCAACACAACTCAGTTTACTAAACTCTATTACCTACCAATATCCAGCAAAATAAAACTTACACCTAACAAACACACCAAGCACTCTAACAGATACATACTTCTTCAACATGTCACAACCCAACTCCTTAAAGTCTTACAGTATGGTGATATTCACCCCAATCTTGGACGTACATAACCATTCTCCAGCAAAAATAATATTTCTAATAACACTAAACATACATAGTATATGTAACAAAATCCCAGAATTTCATGCATGGATAACATTCCATTCCCCAGATATAATAGCAGTCACTGAGACTTGGCACAGACCACATATTCATGACTCTGAAATTGACCCTCTAGGATGCAACATTCTGAGAAAAAATAGGGACAACAAAAAAGGCAGAGGGGTAACATTAATTTACCACTCCAGCTTATCAATCACCCCCCTCTTCAAACCTTCCCAACTTTCAGTAACACTGTAATTCTCCTAGCATCTGTACACATAAATGACACTAAAGAAATTTGCATTGGAGTAGTACATATACCTCCTGGCCAAAATATCCCAACTCTTTAAGACTTCTTCTACTGGACTTCTAATAAAATCTCCAATGGAACTATTATAATGGGTGACACAAACATTAACTGGCAAAACATGACCACTATTGTTCCAACACAACATGCTTACCTCCATGGCTTCACACAGCTTATAACCTGCCCTATCAGAGTAGATAGCAAAAATCAGCTAGGTGCAACCCTTGATTTGATCCTAGTTAAAGACTCTCTAAACTATTCCAACTCTGATATTCTATCAAATACCCTAAGTGACCATTTGCCAGCTGATACCTTCACACCTGCCCAATGTATGCCTAAAATCCACAATTATAAAACCTCTAGACATTTTATCAAATCCAACCAACAGCTCCTTGAATAATATCCTAAAAAACATAAACTGTTCCTCATTAAAAATTATCCCACCGATGAAGCCATAAGCCACTTTTCTTTATACTCTCAATAGCTTAGCTCCTCTATGAACCAAAAGGACTAAAACAGACCATTCATCCTGGCTTACAAAATCGACTAAACAAATATTACTAGCTAGAGAATGAGCCTTGAAAGCATGGCGAAGATGCAAAAATGAAACCGATCATCTAAAATTCAAGCAACTCCGTTATCAAGCAAAAAAAAAAAAATATATATATATACATATATATCTAAACGTCGTTCTCCAGGGTCAGCTTAAAATCCTTTACCAGCTCCAGATAAAGAAGCATCTGAAATAGCTGACATGTTTAACTCCCACTTCACAGATAGTATTCTAAAACTTACAAACCTCTTCTCACCCAATAATAATTCTAACCATACAGAGAATTTACCTAACACAGACTCCATAGACAGCCACCCCATCTCAAACTCTTTCACCACAAAAAAACACACTTTTTCTCCTCAAGTTGTATCTACTTCTCTAGCACAAGAACTACTTTCCAAACTAAAGCCATGTTTCTTGTCTGCAGACAATCTTATATCAGAATATGTAAAACTTGCCACCAATGCAATAGCCTATCTTGTTAGTATTTTGATAAATGGGTCTATTACTGAATCCTATGTACCCAAACTTTGGAAAAAATCAATTATCTTTCCCTTACATGAGAAAAGAAAAAAACAGGAATTATCAAACTACAGACTTATCTCTGTCTTCTCCCCCTTATCTAGGATAGTACAAAAAATGTATACACACACAACTAATACAATTCCTCTTAGAAAATAACCGCCTCACACCTCTCCAACATGTTTTTTGGCCTGTACAAAGTACCACAACAGCACTACTATCCTTCAAAGATACTGTTTACGGAGCAATGGACTGAGGCCAATTTATATCTGTTATATTACTAGATCTATCTAAAGTCTTTGATACAGTGTCTCATTCAAAACTATTATTACAACTCTCCTCACTAGGCTGCTCCAACAGAATTCAAAATATATTTTTTAACTAATTTACTGAGATGCAACAATGTGTCAAATGGCAAACTAACATATCCAAATGCCAAGTAAATAGTACAGTAATCCCTCAAGGATTTATTCATGGACCACAGCTTTTTAGGTTCATAGGTTCATAGGTTCATAGGTAGGTACTAAGCTATCTGCCCAAAGGCATTTATATGCCTTTATGCCTATCAGGAATGTGTTGGCTTTTGCTGACCCTTAGATTAGTTCCCTGTGCGTCTGTCCAGCAGAGCCATTGAAGTGATCCCTGGAGTAAACTTTCTGTTTCCCATCCACTCGTCAAGGTTGCTCTTGAAGAGGGTTAGCAAGGAGCTCTGCCTAATATAGACTGGAATCTTGTTCCAGAGCATGGGAATTCTCTGGGACAGGAATCTATCCCTACAGCATGTCCTATTTATTGTTGTGGTGAGGATTAGATCCCTGGAGCGTGTGGCTCGAGGGGATATGGTTTTCTTTAGGTGGAGCATGTTCATCAATTCTGGGTTGGACATGGCCTTGTATGTCAGGCAGAGATTACCTCTGAGTAGGCGGTATGCAACCGAGTACAGCTGAAGTTTCTTCAGTTGAGCTGCATAGGGCATCTGCTTGAGACCAGTGATCCTCTTGGTGAGGTACTTCTGTGGTCTTTCCAGTTGTTGCAGGTGTCTTGTGAGGTACATCCCAAATGGAACTTTGTACTCTATGATGGGTCTGATGAGTGATGCATAGAGGGGCCCAATGACCTCTTTCAATCTGAATGCAAACCCTTTTGTGATTAGATGGGCCACATAGGATTTTCTAACCACTTTGGCAATGTGATTATCAAAGGAGAGGTTACTATCTATTTGGGTCCCCAGATCCCTTATTACATCTTCCGTATTTAGGGGGCTACCACATATGTGATAGTTTGTGGGTACTTTGTTTTTTCCAAAGGGGATGAATATGCACTTTTTGGCATTTAGCTTGAGGCCATGGTTTTGACACCGGGTATCTGTCTCAGTGAGATCCTTTTGGAGGATGTCTGTGTCAACTGGAGAGTCAATTATAGCCCTTAGTTTGCAGTCGTTGGCAAAGTTGGTCAGCCATAGTCCACCTGTGCATGCCTGTACCTCTGAGAAGTATATGCCAAACAGGAGGAATCCTAGGACTGAGCCCTGGGGAATGCCACTTGTAACCAGTATAGAGTCAGACCTAGCTTCTGCAACTCTTACCATTTGGGTTCTGTCCATGAGCCAGTTGGGAACCTATCTCGTGAAGCAGGGGTTTATGTTCAGGCTGGTGAGCTTGTCTATAATACCTGAGTGGGGAATGGTCTCAAAGGCCTTTGCGAGATCTAGGTAAGCTGTGTGGACCGTCTTTCCCTCGTCTATAGCCTTGGTAACTGTCTCAAAGAAGTCCATCAGGTTTAGGAGGCATGATCTGCCCTTAACAAAGCCTAACTGGGTAGCGTCCAGTGTTTGGAGGTTCCCAATGTCTCTGTTAATGAGATCCATGATAATGCGCTCCATAGCGTTGCAGACCAAGCTAGTCAGGCTTATAAGGCGATAGTTCCCGGGGTCCATTGTGGCTCCACATTTGTGGAGCAGAATAACCATTGCTGTGCACCACTCTGTAGGCATGTAGCCTGTGGAGAGACTGAATTTAAACACTGTGTTTAGGTGAGGGGTTAGTTCATCTTTGAGCTTGTGTAGGACGCAGCCTGGGACACCATCTGGTCCCATTGATGCTGTGTTTTTGGCTTTGGAGAGGGCTGTTTTAACCTGAGTGTCTGTGATTTCAGGGGCACTACATTCTTGTGGTATAGTTATGGGCCCTTTTGGGGGTGAGAGGGGGGTGAAGTTTGCACTGAACCTGTCTGCCAGGATGTTGGCTATAGCAGTCGGCTCAGTGTATTTTGTGCCATTCTGCACTAAGTCCAAGCAGATCTGAGAATTGCCCCTTAGATTATTGACATAGCTAAAGAATGCCTTGTGGTTATCTTTGGAGTCCATGGTAATTTTTCTTTCGAAGCTAACCTTGGATGATTTTATGAGGGAACGTAGTTTTTTGCTGATACTGATCAGGGATGTCTTCCCTTCTTGGGATTTTACTCTTTTCTGTACTAGTTTCCTCCTTCTATTTTATAGCTTGTTTATGACAGAGGTTCACCAGACTGGTTTCCTTTTCTTGGAGGAGTGAGTCTTGGTTTTGTTTGGGATAGCATGATCCATGCATTCTTGTAGGTGCCCATAGAGTGTATTAGTAAAGGATTTTGCAGCTTGGACAGCGTTAGCCTTTAGCATGGGAGCTTTGAAACCTTCCGCCTCGGTCTTAAGTAACATGAAGTTTGCTTTTGAAAAGTTTTTCACGGTGGTTTCTTTGACCGGGGGTGGTGGTGGAATGTGGATATCCATAGTGATTAGTTTATGGTCAGATTTAACCAGCGAGGGATTGACCTCCAGTGTGGAACATCGGTCGTCCATGTTGGTGATGACCAGGTCCAATTTGTTGCCACCTCTGGTGGGGGTGTTGACCAGTTGATCCAGGGCATTTGAGTTTATAAATTCTAAGAAATGCTGGGCAAGAGATTTTGTACTTGAGTACTTCTCCCAGTTAATGTTTGGGTAATTGAAATCACCCAATATCAGGGTGTTTGATAGTACCGTTATGTTTCCCAGTGTTTCCAGGAATGCAGAGTGGGGATCCTGGGACATGGTGGGTGATTTGTAGCACGCTATAATTTGAACAGCAGTTTTGCCCATTCTTAGTTGCATGTGGATGATCTCTGAAGCATCGTGCTGTGCCACTAACCTGGAGGTGTGGGTATCCTTGATGAATATGGATACTCCCCCGCCTTTTGTATTTCGGTCTGGGTTTCATAGTTTCCTAGGTTCATAGGTGGGTACTAGGCTATTGGCCCTGTGGCCTATACAAGCCCAGCCATAAAGGTACCCAAGAAAATTATTTTCCTGTGCCACTGTCGAGTAGAGCCACAGAGGTGATCCCCGGGGTGAATTTCTTATTTCCTATCCAATCATCAAGATTTTTCTTAAAGAGTGCTAATGAGGAGCTTTGTTTGATATAGATAGGTAGTTTATTCCAGTGTCTGGGAAGTCTCTGGTACAGGAATCTATCCCTCCGACATGTTCTGTTTATTGTTTTGACAAGGTTTAGGTCCCAAGAGCGTGTAGCTCAGAGGGATTGGGATTTTTTTAAGTGGAGCATGTCCAGTAGCTCTGGGTTTGACATAGCTTTGTATGTTAGACAGAGATCACCTCTGAGTAGGCGATATGTGACGGAGTAAAGCTGGAGTTTTCTGAGATGGTCTGTGTAGGTTATCTGTTTGAGGATGGTAATCCTCTTTGTGAGGTATTTCTGCTGCCTTTCCAGTTGTTGCAGATGTCTTGTGAGGTACATACCAAAAGGGGTGTTGTTCTCTATAATGGTTCTAATGAGTGATTAGTAGAGGGGAACAATGACCTCTTTTTTTCTGGATGAGAAACCTTTTGTGATGAGGTGTGCCACGTAGAAAGATTTCCTGACTACTGTGGTGATGTGATTATCAAAGGAGAAACTACTGTCCACCTGTGTCCCAAGGTCTCTTATCACACTTTCAGTGTTATGTATACTACCGCCTATGTTGCAGTTCATGGGTACAGAAGTTTTACCAAAGGGGATGACAATGCACTTTTTGGCATTGAGCTTGAGGTCATGGCTTTGACACCAGGCATCTGTCTCAGTGAGGCCCTGTTGTAGGATGTCCACATTGTTAGGAGTTTTGATTATGGCTCCTAGTTTGTAGTCATCTGCGAACCTCATTAGCCAAAGACCTTCTGTGTTAGCCTGTACTTCAGGTAAACAAATACCAAACAGGAGAGTACCCAGGACTGAACCCTGTGCTACTCCACTTGTCACTGGTCTGAAGTTGGATTTGGAATCTGCTACTTTCACAATGTGGGTTCTGTCAGTGAGTCAGTTGGCAACCCATCTTGTGACATAGGGATTTAGCCTAGTTTAGTGAGTTTATCTATAATTCCAGAGTGGGGGATGGTGTCAAAAGCCTTGGCAAGATCTAGATAGGCTGTGTGAACCATCTTACCCTTGTCAACGGCTTTGGTGACTGCTTCAAAAAAGTCTATCAGGTTTAGGAGACATGATCTGTCTTTTACAAACCCAGACTGGGTAGGGTCCAGAGTTTGGAGATTACCAATGTCTTTTGTTATAAGTTTAATGATAATATGTTCAATGGCCTTGCAGACCAGGTTCGTCAGGCTAATGGGGCGGTAGTTGCCAGGGTCTTTGGTGGCTCCCCCCTTGTGGAGTGGGATAACCGTCACTGTGCGCCACTCAGTAGGCACAAAGCCTGAAGTGAGGCTATGATTGAACATGGTACTTAGGTGGGGTGCCAGTTCATTCTGTAGTTCATGTAGAACGCAGCCTAGGATGTTGTCTGGTCCCATGGATGCTGTGTCCTTGGCTTTGAAGAGTGTGGTTTTTACCTGTGCAACCATGATTACAGGAACTTTGCATTCTTCCAGTATAGAGATGGACTCTTTAGGGGGTGAGAGGGGGGTAAAGTTAGCACTGGACCTATCTGCCAGGATGTTGGCAATATCAGCTGGGTCTGTATATTTAGTGCCATTATGCTGTAACTCAGAGCAGATCTGAGTGTTGCCATTGAGATTCTTGACATAGCTATAGAATGCTTTGTGGTTGTCTTTAGAATCAGTGGTGATTTTGTTTTCATAGCTAGCTTTGGAGGATTTTATCAGGGATCACAGCTTCTTACTGATGCTGACCAGGGAGCTCTTTCACTCATAGGATTTTACTTTCTTTTGCAACAGTTGTTTCCTTCTGTTGTACAGTTTATTTATGGCAGGGGACCACCAGATTGGCTTCCTTTTTTTTGGAGGATAGCATCTTGGTTCTCTTTGGGATAGCATGATCCATGCACTCATGTAAGTGCCGAAGTTTTGTGGCCGAAATGTTTGGTATGAGTTGTACCCTGGTAGTGCTGCAGTGCTCTCTGGAGACTTAAACCAGGTTTCTGTTACTGCACATATATCAATTTTCTCCATACTGAGGAGTGCCTTGAGTGTGTGTATTTTGAGGTTTAGACTTCTGGCATTGAGTAGCATTACCCTCAGTTTTTTGTTACTTGTGCTGTTTACAGCAGTGGGTTTGTCATTTGAGCCTTGCCTAAAAAAGCCACTATGGGAGTGACAAGAGCCTTGACCAGTATTCAAAAGCCTAAAGGTGACAGGTACATGCCATCTCTAGTGAAGCAGCATGGCTTTTTGAGCAAGTCATCCCAGGCTGACAGACACTGGATCCCGTTTGAATGACACCAGAAGCTTAGCCAATTGTTGAAATTGATAATTTTTTCTCTATACCGTGGTATCATTCTTGGTGAGGGCAGGATGCTACTCAGGGTGAGGGTCATACCGGCCTGGGCTACATGATCAGAGAGCTCCTCCATGTCTCTTTTCATGTAGTCCAGGAAGGTACGGCTCAGGTCATGCACACCAACATGGACAATGACAGAGTCATATTTGTACTTGTTCTGGAGTGACCTGAGTGCTTGTGTTATGTGGCAGATCCTGGCACCTGACAGGCAGCTAACAGTAACCTTCTCCTTCTTCAGCCTAGTGAGTGGGACGTCAGTGTGCCTGACTATAGAGTCACCTATTACTAGTGTGTTGGGTATGTTATTTTGCCTTAAGGGCTGTGATTGTGTGGCACACTGGTTTTGTAAAGTATGTGTTTCATGGTTTGTGGTGGGGGGTGGAGGTTACTTGGATGTCTGCTTTGGAGGTCTCTGTTGCTTTTGCAGATTTTTATTTAGTGCCTCCGAGTATGTTTTCATGTATTTATGTGTTTTTTTTGCCAGTGCTGGTTTCATAGATCTGTGTGAGACTGGTGGTGTAATGCAAGGAATTCCCTTCTCCTCTTGACAGCCTGGTCCAGTCTTGGGTTGAGAGAGCTTAGCCTCCAGTTTGGCTGTATAATTGCATCTCTCGCATGTATTAGTGTTTGGTGGAAGGAGGAGAGGGTTGTCTGTGTACATGAGGCAATTGTAACATTGCCTCAAAATGCCCAGATTCACCAGTTGGACAAGAGAGTACACCTGAAACTGCCCTTTGGACATGCCTGGATAGCTACAGTGAACTGTTTTACTGATTGGCTGGTAAGGTCAAATAGAGGGCCTTGTCCTTCTCTACAGTATAGGGGGGGGGTCTAGTGCTAAGGTTTATTAGTTTTTGCTATGAGTTGTGAGCAACTGCCGGGATGAGAAGTTAATGGTTTGAGGGCTTAAGTTGAAAGTTTGTCTAGTTCCAAGGGAAAAATTGAAGATTAGACTTTGTGGAGCTGGGAATAGTTGTACCCCAGCTAACCAGCACTGCAAATGCGGGTTTTATAGAAGGGAAATAAAAGAGATAGAAATTAGCCCAAAATGGCCAATAAACTACTAATTTTGGGGCTGAAACCACTCCTCCAGGGACAGATAGGCTGCTAAAAGATCCCTCTCTCACGGTGAACAGAGAAACTTCCTTCTATCCAAGTAAAGTATGGACAAACACAGAAACTTGTAACACAGCCCCAAATTCAACACTAACCTGAAAATTGGACTGTACTAGCTTAGAAAGGCAGGAAAATGAGTATTTTTTTTTGGGGGGGGGGTGTTCAGAAAATAAAGCAGATACAATAAAAAAAAAACACTTTAAATGCACAGAAATGGCTATCACACTTGAGTGTGTAGTCTACAACAGATAAACAGGTAATTTAAACACAAAAACAACTTTGTTAAAGGGCAGGCAGTAAAATATGTTCAATAAGTAGCTGAAACAAGCTTTTTAAAACACAGAAACCCTATAAAATCAGCGTTTTAGGCAGAATTAGCTAAAGGCAGCGAGAAAATGCAGAAAAATGATACTTAATCACTCCAAAGTCTCTCTTTTGTCTCTCTGCTGCTGTAAAACTTTGCAGGGCACCAGGCAGGAGATTGCTGAGCTGTATACTAGCGCAAAAAACTTGCAAATGCAGGTTTTATAGCAGGGAAATGAAAGAGGTGGAAATTAGATCAAAATGGCCAATAAACTACTAATTTCTGGGCTGAAACCACTACTCCAGGGACAGATAGGCTGCTCAAAACTCCCTCTCTCACAGTGAACAGAGAAACTTCCTTCTATTCAAGTAAGGTGTGGGCAAACACAGAAACTTGTAACACAGCCCTGAATTCAGCACTAACCTGAAAACTGGACTATACTAGCTTAGAAAGGCAGGAAAATTAGTATTTTTTATTTCAGAAAATAAAGCAGATACAATCAAAAAACACTTTAAATGCACAGAAATGGCTATCACACTTGAGAGTGTAGCCTACAACAATTAAAACAGGTAATTTAAACACAAAAATGACTTTGTTAAAGTGCAGGCAGTAAAATAAGTTCAGTATGTAGCTGAAACAACCTTTTTAAAACATAGAGTCCAGGATTCACTAATCCTCCCTGTAAGACTAACTAAGTCTTACATGGAAACCGCAGTGTAAGGGTATGATGTCAGCGCGTCATGCATATTCATGAGGGTGCACTGACTCAACTCTAAGGCTTACACGGAGCGTGCATGACTGCAGGGGGTGTGTCAGACTGCCAAGCAGTCAAAATATCCACACTCCTGCAAGTGCCTAAACTGCAAATATCAACTGAAATGAGCAAGTCTGCTCAAATGTCCACATACCCAACACTACACTCCCCCACATTCTAAATTCCTGTACAAGTTTAAAATGTAAAGGTTCCTTTTTTTTATTATTCACAATATAGCTGCCCGTATTTGCGTGTGTATGCATGGGTTTGCCCATTGCTTAACTACAGGGAGCAGTGTAGACATCGAAGAGGATAATAAAGTATTTATATGCAAATTAAGCCATATAGCAATAGCGTAGTGGTAGAGCACTTGCACAAAGAGGAGGCATTCCCGGTTCGAGTCCCGCCACTCCCCTACCTATTTTCTGTCGGAAATGTGTGCATAAATAGAATTCCTGACATTTACCTTTTAAATCTAAGTAAAATGCATTGAAATGGCCTATGTGGTAGTGAATGATATTTAATATATATATAAGAATGAGGAATGGTCATGCATACTGATAAATGCACAAGTAACGTATCTTAAGCAATGTGAAGCACTACTAAGCTAAGTTTACTAGTATTAAGCACAGTTAAGTACAATTGCTCATAGTTGAGCACTGCTTTAACTAGCGCAATAGTTTTGCGTGGATCTGCGCATCGTGCCAACTAGCGCAAACAAAATATGTTCGCGCGGAGCTGCACACCACACTAACTAGCGCAACGATGGGCAACATCGGGCAATGTCGGGCAATGTCGGGCAATGTCGAGCAATGTCAGGCAGCGTAAAGCAACATAGAGCAACGTCGAGCAACGTTGGGCAAAGTTGAGCAAAGTCGGCTAAACACAGCCACACCTCCAAGCCGGTCTGGCCAGTAGTAAAATAAAAAGCAATGGCAGGCCTTGAACCCGGGATACTGTGCACCATAATCACAGTACTAAACCACTATGCCATGACAGCTTTAAATATGGATGCATTTCCAACACACTCATATATATCAATGGAAGTTTACCCATTGCTAAGCAGGTCTGCTCTTAGCTGAGAATTTTCAAAACCGGCCAATCACAAATAAGTGCAGGAAATGCGGCATATTTAAGCTCCGTAGGCGGGAATAATTGCCATAACTGGTTGTAGCTCCCATCTGCAGACAGTATGGCCGATGTTGGAGAGGGCTCTCATTTTCGAGTGCAACGGTGGGGCATTGAGGAGTCAAAAGTAATGGTTTGGCTCCTCGTCCATCATCATGATGCAAGACTCCTGCAGGGTCAGTTTCAGAGCACTGAGTACAAAGCAGAAGCCTGGAACCGTCTAGCACATGATCTCACCAGTGCCACAGACATCCTTCAGACTGGTGAGCAGATCAGACACCACTTCTCATACCTGAAGAGACGCAAGGAGGACCAACTGAACCAGTGGATACAGGAGGTCCATCAAATGGAAAATGCCCCACTACTGAGTATGTAGACATGGAATGAAGTATGTAAGAATTGCTATAGTAGTCCATGTTATGGATAGGTATGTCTCAATATCCCTTCATTTACTTCACAGCTGCAGGTGTCCCTGCTGCGAATCAGCAAGCCTATGCAGATAGGCTGCTAAGGCTGCACCACCAGGCAGGTTAGTAATTATTCTGCATATGTTGTCATATAAAAGAAGTGAGAGAGCCTGAAAAAGAGTGTTGTGACCCATTAATAAAAGTATAATGAGTGTTGAATAACTTCTCTGCATGTACTGTTATATAAAATAAGTGAGACAGCATGAAAAGGTGTTGTAACCCATTAATAAAGGTATAATATGTCTTGAATAAAAGACCTCTGCATGCACTGATATATCAAATAAATGAGAGAGCCACTAGAAAAGTGTGTAATGTAATTAATAAAGGTATAATTCCTGGAGTGTGTCCATGTCACTTTCTTTGATATGTTGTTGTACTCTTGCATTATAGAAATAGTACTGTTGTAATAAGCGCAGTCAACTCACACATGGGTAGGCCCATATAAAGTGGATGAAAGGAGTGCCAGTAGCTGTTAAGCATATATACAGTCCTCAACTGTCGGTTCATGGCCGGCATGTACAGATTAATCTGGCAGATGAGTAGCTTGTTATTCTGTTCCCCAGAAATGCCAGTGTGCTGCTAGAAATGTAGGGAGCTGTCAACATATACCTGATAATGTCATCTGAACACATACAGACATGTAGATATTTAAATATACATGAAATATATAAATATGTAGCAGTAACATCTGCATCCAGGACAGTTTGTATGTCAGATGCAGGTCAGGTATATTAAGAACTTGCAAAACCCATTTTACAATTTAACAGACATTGCCCAGTGTAATAATACATGTAGGAGAGATATAACTGCAGTCAAGAGGAAGGTAGCGTAAACTACAAGTATATATAAGTTGTTAATGGAGGTATCTTTTTACACCCTACTGTATGTGCCTAAACAATGCAATTCCACACCTCAATGGGTATGTCTAATCTCATAACATTTGTTGGGATACATGTCCTATTGGTTTATAAATATCTGCATTTACTTTGATGCATGTGCCCTGTTCACATACTACAATCTTAGTGGCCTGTTGCCACCAATCAATCCTGTATGCTGTTGGAATGTCCACTGTTGTTCTATATATGCATGTGTTATGCTTGCTGTTCAGCTGTTGGAACTCTGGTGTGTTGGGTTAATGGGAATACTAATGTATGTTGTTACAACTAAATTGGAATTCTGTTGGCTATTACTCACCCATATTGTCATTAAATCCTCCTAAACATAGAACATATGGGAAGGCCGGTCCCAGCGGACACACCTGTCCCACCTCAGCTAGCGATGGCACCTGGCACCAGCAGGTTCGATGTCCAGCCCGAGACCTCCTCCTCCGTTGGTCCTGGGCCATCTTTGGGTGGAAGCACTGCAGGGGATGGGGCTCGTCCCCCCATGCAAGCATGGCTGGAGGAGGGCCACCTATCACCCTCTGAACGGTCCGGGCTGTGGTGCGTAGGGAGATTGAGTGTTCAGTCGCTGATCGTCTATGCCAGCTCGAGGCAAGAGTGGCCCAACTCACAGGTGAGTGTGGCCCTCCTACGCAGCTCCCAGCACAGCCATCCTCCGGGCTGTGAAGGTGCAGTGGTGACTGCTTATGGGTGGGGATCTCAGTTCCACTGTTGCCATCTGTGGGCTCATGGGCTTGTGATTTCTAAACATGCTTCCCCATCAATGGTGTTCACCCAACCCATGTGTCATATTCCACCCCTGTATGCATCTTGTTTGTCTTGTCTGTTTACCTCCCCAACCTCCCTCCCCAAATATACCTACTTCCCCTACCCCACATTCCACTCTCACCTAAAAAAAAAATGGGCAATCTGCTGCCACAAAAAAATTACGCCCCATACATAGCTGCCCATTTTGCACACATGTCTGCTGGACACATAAACTGAAATTTAATTGGCAGTACAACATACTTCGTTGTCCTCACCCCTCTCTCAGGGGTGGAAGGTTTCAAATTTCCATCCAAATTATTAGTATATGCACAGCTGTTGCTGTTAAAGAAATGGGCAGCTATGGACCTTCCTTGCACCCGTCCTGCACATCCCGAGCTGTTTTCCCTGCTGTCTTTCCCTCTCTGCACCCCTTTTTCACCACTTTCCTATCTCCCCATTTTCTTTTCTTTCAAAGAAATGAGCGCAGGGGTTAGCGGGATAAACCATTTTTAAGCAGTAGTTAGCGGGTTTGCGCGAGTGTGCACCTGTGTGCCCTTAGCTAAGTATTGCTAAGCATCACGCAAACCCACGCAAACCCACTTACAACTGCTTAAAAGTGCCTTCATCTCTTTGTATGTCAGGGCCCTTTTTCTGCTCAGAAGCAAAATAAAATACCTCTGTCATTCTCGAACCCCGGACCTTGGACACACTAGACTGCATGAAGTACCACTAAGCCACAGTAGATAAACAGTAGGTTGTTGCTGAAATATATATATCATGCATCAGAATGAGTGAATGTAAAGGAAAGATAGGAATGCCATAACACAAAAACTGTTCTGTGGAACTTTACCAGCAGTTGTTGTGGAATTGCATTACATGACTGTGATAACAGAACCAGACATTCTAGCAGTAAATAATGTTACATCAGCACTTTACAACCCCCACACAGTATCATAGCAGGACAATCCCTACCCAAATGTACAAAATACATGTGTGTTCAAGGTCCAGCAAGGATGTAGGTAGGCATACTCAGTACTGGAATTGTCCAGTTTTCATGAGCATCCTGTGCTAATGTCAACAAAAAGAAACACAAACTGTGGAGAAGTGAGTACATTAATATCCACAATATAGCAGTTCACAAACAGTTCATGTGCCCCAA
>NC_056733.1:1360633738-1360652429 GCF_019279795.1 Protopterus annectens | reverse complement strand
TGGACAGGATTCTCATCGGAGCACTGCTGCTCATCATGCCACTGGCAGATGTGCCACAGGTCTGACAATGTCATGCATGTTCCAGGCTGTCATGGAGGCACAGGCACATATGGAACGGTACACCAGACGGGGACTAAGGGCACAGAGGGCACATAACACCGCAGTAATTGACAGTATCCATGACCTAGCAGGTGCCATCCGTCATTACACTGAGGTCACAGATAGACGTTGGGGAGAGACATTAGATGTCCTCCGCAATGTCATGTCCCTGTGTCAGGACAGTGCGGGACAGCTGAGTCGTCGATGTGGATGTATGCCAGCAACATCAGCAGCTGGCAGTTGCCACGGATGTCCCCCAAGTCACAGCCACTCCAGTAGTGCCAGTACCAGTCCCAGCAATGTTGGGGATGGGCTGTCGATAGAATGTCCAAGAAGACCATGTGCACGTGGCTCTAGACAATCCCAGCAGGAACCTGGGTCCAGTGTACATCCATCTACTTCTGGTGATAGTACCCAGTCTGGCTTAGTACCTGATAGTGTCAGTAGCACCCCTGTCAGGCACAGGTACTGTATCCATGGCCAGAGACGGTGATCTGTAAAGCCTGGCAGGTACACTCTGTGGCTGTCCCACAAATACCCATATATGGCAGTCACATGGTGGAACTGTGTGCATGCAGACACACACCCACACAGGAACCAGACACCTAGGGCTAACACATACCCGAACACATTACATCAACATTTGCCCAAAGCAATACTCTTGCCCCTCACACACACACACACACACACACACACACACACACACACACACACACACACACACACACACACACACACACACACGTCAATTGGATAGCTCACTGTAGGCCTCTGGCAAACCAACAACATACCCTGTGCATATGATGAAACCTGTGCCACCTCCTGTCATCTGTAACATCGATGCAGGAACAGGCTACCATGATGCTGATGCACAGGGTGACTTTATAGCAGTACAGCAATGTTACCATGTTGTCAGCAGTAGAGTGTAATGATATGCTTGAAGGTGTAGCTGAGCAGGCATGATGCATTAAAGCTATGACTGTCATTGTAGTATTGTACACACCAGTGTTAGTTAAAATAGCGTATTGTCCGCCCACGTGCCACTTGACTGATGTATGTAGCATTGGCAGCATGTGTTAGAGAGTGGACAGTATGTGTGGGATGTGTGTAGCACAGATTTGCACTACATCTACTTACCACCCCTGTGAATTTCCACTTCCCTTAAAGGTATACCACTCCCTTATACTGTTCTAGCATGTCGAGTGGTAGATTACTGGCGTCGTCTCCAGTTCAGCTGGTCAATCTGGGTATCTTGAGACAATGCTACAATTGTCTCATGTACACAGACAACCCTCTCCTCCTCCCAACAAACACAAATACATGTGAGAGATGCAACTATATAAGCGAAACTGGAGGCTGAACTCTCAACTCAGGGCTGGCATGACCTGACAGGAGGAGATGGCAACCACACACACACAACAATCCCAGTCCCACATAGACCTACCACAACTGCAAACCAAACACATAAAAACACAAAGACATACTCGGAGGCTCTAATAAAAAACTTACCAAAACAACAGAGGCTCCCAAAGCAGACATCCAAAAATCCACCACCTCAAAACAAAACACATGCAACACATACTTCAATAAATCAGTGTGTCGACCAATCACTGCCCTTAAGGCCAAACACCTTGTCTGATACACTAGTAATAGGTGACTCCATAGTCAGACACACTGATGTCCCACTGACCAGGCTTAACAAGGAAGGTGACTGTGAGCTGTCTATTGGGAGCTAGGATCCGCCACATAACACACGCACTCGGGTCACTCCAAAGCAAGTACAAATATGACTCCATCATTATCCATGCTGGTGTGAATGACCTGAGACGTACCTCCCTGGACTACATGAAAAGAGACATAGAGGAGCTCTCCGATTATGTAGCCCAGTCTGGTATGACCATGACACTGAGCAGCATCTTGCCCTCACCAAGAATTATACCACAATACAAAGACAAGATGATCAGCTTTAACAATTGGCTCAAGTACTGGTGTCATTCAAAGGGGATCCAATGTCTGTCCGCCTGGGATGATATGTTGGAGAAGCCACGCTGCTTCACAAGGGATGGCTTACACTTGTAACCACTGGGCTTCCGGATATTGGCTAAGGGTCTTGCCACCCCCATAGTGCCTTTTTTAGGCAAGGCTCAAAAGACAAACCCACCTCCTTAGAAAACAAAAATGGAAAAAATCTAAGGGTAATGCTGCTCAATGCCAGAAGTCTAAATCTCAAGATGCAGGCACTTGATGCACTCCTCAGCATGGAGAACATCGACGTCTGTGCAGTAACTGAAACCTGGTTCAAGGCTCCTGAGAGCACCCCAGCACTACCAGGCTATACCTCGTATCATGCTTTTCGACCCAAAACCTGGGCGAACCACAAGGAGGGAGTGTCCATATTCATAAAGGACACCCACACCTCAGGTTAGTAACAACACATGAAGCATCAGAGACCATACAGGTGCAACTAACCATACAAAACTGCTATACAACTGGTAGCATGTTACAGACCACCCTCCCAATCTCAAGAACCCCACTCAGCCTTCCTGAAGACATTAGAGGATATGAATGTATCACAAAATACCATCATACTGGGAGACTTCAACTACCCAAACATAGATTGGGTACATTATTCTAGCCCTAATACCCTAGCCCAAAGGTTCCTGGAATTCATAAATTCAAATGCACTGAACAACTAGTCACCTCTCCCACTAGGGGAGATAATATACTAGACCTGATCATCACAAACATGGGGACAAAATGCTCACACAATCGAAGTATACCCTCACTAGTAAGATCTGACCACAACTACTAATCACTGGATATACATATCCCACCTCCACCCCCAGCACAAAAGACCACAGTGAAAAACTTCTCAAAAGCAGACTTCACTCTTCTTAAGACTGAGATGGTATCCTTTAAGCCCACTGTGCTAGTGGATACCACATCCCACAATGCCGAATCCTTCACAAATGCTTTCTATGGACATCTCCAAGAATGCATGGATCATGCAATCCCAAACAAATCCAAGTCCCTCTCTACCAAATGTAAGCATCCATCCTGTCTGGTGGACCTCAGCCATAAACAAATTGTATAACAAAAGAAGGAAGCTACTGCACGTCAGAGCGAAATCCCATGAAGGGAGGACATCTCTGATCAACATTAGCAGAAAACTACGTTCTCTCATAAAAACATCCAAGGCAAACTTTGAGAGAAAATTCGCTAAGGACACTAAAGATAACCACAAAGCCTTCTTCAGCTATGTTAGAAACCTGGGCAGAAACCCTCTGATATGCTCAGAGTTGGTTCACAACAACAAAAAATACACTGAACCCACAGATATTGCTAACATTCTGGCTGACAGGTTCAGTGCAAATTTCTCCCCTCCTTCACCCCCAAAAGAAGAAATACTTATCCCAGCTGAATGTAATCTCCCTGTCATCTCAGATGTCCAAGTGAGAACCACCCTAAACAAAGCAAAAAACACAGCATCAATGGGACCTGACGGTATCCTGGGTGTTATGTGAACTCCAAGAGGAGCTAAACCCACACATAAAAATGCTATTTAACCTTAGCCTTACTTCGGGATATGTACCTGAACACTGGTGTACAGCCACAGTGGTCCCACTCCACAAGTGGGGTGCCTCTACAGACCCTGGAAACTACATCCCCATAAGCTTAACTAGCCTGGTCTGCAAAGCTATGGAAAGAATCATTATGGAACTCATAAACAGAGACATAGGGGACCTACAGACACTTGAGCCCACCCAGTTCGGCTTTGTAAAGGGCAGATCCTGCCTTTTAAACCTAGTTGACTTTTTCAGAACAGTCACTAGAGCCATTGATAAGGGCAAAGCAGTCCATACAGCATACCTGGACTTGACTAAGGCCTATGACACAATACCCCACTCAGGCATCATAGATAAGCTAAACAGCTTAAAAGTAAACCCTTGTGTCACTAGATGGGTTGCAAACTGGCTAAAGGGCAGAACCCATAAAGTTAAAATCGCTGGAGCAATGTCAGACTCAAAGCCAGTCACAAGTGGTGTCCCACAGGGATCTGTCCTGGGACCCCTCTTGTTCGGCATTTATTTCTCAGATGTTAAAGCAAACATGGGAGGGCTGTGGCTGACAAAGTTCGCAGATGACTGCAAACTAGGCGCCATAGTCGATACACCAGCAGACACACACATCCTACAAAAAGGCCTCACTGAAACGGACAACTGGTGCCGTAGTCACGGCCTTAAACTAAATGCCAAAAAATGTATAGTCATCCCTTTTGGAAAAAACAAAGTACCCACAAATTATCACATAAACAGCAACCCACTGAGTACAGGAAAAAGTAATCAGAGACCTAGGGACCTAAGTAGACAGCGACCTCTCATTTGACACCCACGTTGCCAAAGTGGTTAGAAAAACATTCTACCTCGCACACCTCATCATGAAGGGATCCAAGGATGTCATTGTACCCCTATATTCCTCCCTCATCAGACCCATGATTGAGTACAATGCCCCATTTGGTATGTACCTCACCCGGCATTTGCAACAGCTGGATAGACTACAAAAGTACCTCACCAAAAGGATCAAGGGTCTCCAACATATGTCTTATTCTGCCAGACTAAAGAAACTTCAGCTCTATTCAGTAGCATACCGTCTGCTCAGAGGTGATCTCTGCCTGACGTACAAGGCCATGTCCAATCAGGATCTGATGGACATGCTCCACCTCAAAAAATCCAAATCCATCAGGACCACGAGAGCTAAAGACTTAAACCTCAGCACAAGTATGAATAGGACATGCTGGAGGGATAGATTCATAGGTTCATAGGTTCATAGGTTGGTACTAGGCTATCAGCCCTAGGGCCTATACAAGCCTAGCCATAACAATTCCCTGGCTATTTCTTCCCACATTATTTACTTTCCTGGACCCCTGTCTAGCAGGGCAACTGACGTGATCCCTGGGGTATTTTTCCCATCCAATCAAGGTTCCTCTTGAAGAGGTCCAAAGAGGTACTCTGCTTTACATGTATGGGCAATCTATTCCAGAGTCTGGGGAGTCTCCCATGCTTTGGAACAGGATCCCAGTTCATATTAGGCAGAGCCCCTCACTGACTCTCTTCAAGAGAAATCTTGATGAGTGGATGGGAGATCGTAAGTTTACCCCAGGGGTCACATCTGTGTCACTGCTAGACAGGGGCACAGTAAACTAATTCTATTATATAAGGGGACCTTCATTGTGTCACTACTAGACAGAGGCAAAGTATTCTAGATTTATTCTGTACATTTTTGTACCATTTCATGGGGTGGCAAAAGCCACATCACTATGGCTAGGCTTACAAATGCCCCAGGGCAGATAGCCTAATACTATACTTTGAAACTATGAAACTACTATGAGCATTCTCCAAAAAGGTTGCCCCTCTTCAAGGTGATCACACACAAACACACACACTTGTCAAGTGCAGGATTTAAACCCCTACCTAACTGGTTTATGACACGACAGGAGTACATATTTACATGACACACTATACACATTACTGTGAGTTCTCTTTTCCACAGGTATATTTGCAGGATGGTGACATCATCAGATCTGACATAGACTAGCATACCACTTTTAAGGTGTATGAGCACTCTCCAAAAAGGTTGCTCTTCTCCAAGGTGATCACACACAAACAGACACACACACTTGTCAAGTGCAGGATTTAAACCCCTACCTAACTAGTTTATGATACTACAGGAGTACGCATTTACAAAACGCGCTCTACACATTTCTGTGTGTTCCCTTTCCACAGGTATATTTGAAGGATGGTGACATCATCAGACCTGAAAAAGATTAGTATACCACTTTTAAGGTGTATGAGTACTCTCCAAAAAGGTTGCTTTTCTCCAAGGAGATCACACACAGACACACACACATGTCAAGTGCAGGATTCAAACCCCTACCTTACTGCTTTATGATACCACAGGGATACACATTTACATGACATGCTATACACGTTACTGTGAGTTCAACTTTCCATATGTATATTTGTAGGTTGGTGACATCATCAGACTAGACAAAGTGGGTTACATTAGGTGACATTGGGTGGGCTACATAGAAGGAATGTCTAAACCCTTTGGCCATGTGATCATCAAAGAAGAGTGTACTATCTAACTGTGTCCCCAGGGCCTTCATGACTTTTTCCATACATACTGGAGTACCACCTATGTGGTAATTTGTTTGCACTTTGTTTTAGCCAAAGGGGATGACTATGCATTGGGGCATTGTTTTGACACAAGGTATCTGCCTCTGTAAGCCCCTTCTGGAGGATGTGTGTGTCAGCCATAGAGTCGATTATGGACCACAGTTAGCAGTCATCTGCAAACCTGTTCAGCCATACTCCTCCCATACTTGCCTGTACCTCTGAGCAGTGTCTACTGAACAGGTGGGGTCCCAGGGCCAGGACCTGTGGGATGCCATCTGTGACTGTCTTAGAGTCAGACATAGCACCCGCAACTCTGAACATGTGTGTTTGATCTGTGAGCCATTTGACCACACATCCTGTGGCATAGCTGTTGATGTTCAGGCTGGTAAGCGTGTCCATGATGACAGAGTGGGGAATGATGTAAAAAGACCTTAGTGAGGTCCAGGTGGGCTGTGTGGACTACTTTCACCTCCATCTATGTCCTTGGTAACTGTTTGTATTAAGTCAACTATGTTTAGGAGGCAGGGTCTGTCTTTAACAAGGTGGGGTTGTGTAGAGTCCAGTGTCTGGAGGTCCCCAATGTCACTGTTTATTGATTCTATGACAATTTGCTCAATAGCTTTGTAGACCAGGCTGAGTAGACGTATAGGGCAATGGTTTCTAGGTTCTGTTGTGGCACCCCCTTTGTGGAGCTGGATGACTGTTGGTGTATGCCATTCTTTGGGTACATACCCTGTGGTACAAATGAGTCTGGCCAGTGAATGTAGGTGAGGGTGTGGTTCTTTTTGGGCCTAGTGTGAGACGCAGCCTGGGACACCATCCAGTCCCATTGATGCTGTGTTCTTGGCTTTGGTGAGAGCTGTCCTTTCCTGCATGTCCATGACGTCTGGGGCTCTGCATCATTCTGTTTTGGACACAGGCCCTTTTGGGGGTGATGGGGGGAAATTTGCACTGAACTTGTCCCCCAGGATGTGGGGAATGAAAGTTGGTTCAGTGTATTCCTTGCCATTTGTCAGTAGCTGATAGCATATTTAGAAGTTGACACCTACATGTGTGGTATAGCTACCGCAGGCTTTGTGGTTGTCATTCTTACAGTCCTTGACAATTTGTGTTTTGAAAGTGTCCCTGAATTATTTTATGAGTGATCATTGCTTCTTCCTTATAATGATCAGTGATGCCTTTCCTTTCGTGAAGTTGGCTCTATCAGGTGTTAGTTTCCTCCTTCTGTGGTCTAGCTTATTTATGGACAATGACCACCAGATTTTTTTTCTTATTTTTGGAGAAGTGCATCTTGGTTTTATTTGCGATGTCTCGATCCATGCATCCCTGTAGACGCTCATAGGATTCACTTGTAACTGATTCGGCAGATTGTATACCATTATCCTACAGCAAGAGGTCTTTTGAACTTTCCACTTTTGTCTTGGGACGTGTGCAGTTTGCTTTTGAAAATGTCTTAACGATGGTTTCATTGACTGGGTGAGGGGGCAGGATGTGGATGTCCAGTGTGATTACTTTATGATCTCATATTACCAGCGAGGGCTTTATCTCTGTTGTGGAACACTGGTACCCCATGTTGGTGATGATCATGTCCATTATGGTGTCACTTCTAGTGGGCATGGTGACCAGCTGTTCCAGGGTGTTAGAGCTTTTAATCTCTAGGAAACATTGGGCAAAGGACGTTGTACACAAGTAATTCTCCCACTCACTGTTTGGGTAGTTGTAATCACCTCAAATAATGGTGTTTAATAGGACCTCTATATTTTCCACTGTTCTCAGGAATACTGAGTGAGGTTCCTGTGACAGGGTAGGTGATCTGTAGCAGGCTACAATCTGATGAGCAGCTTTGCCCAATGTTAGTTGCACTTGCATGGTCTCCCAGGCCTCATGCTGTGTCACTTACCTAAAGGTGTGGGTATCCATACGGTAAATGGGTACACCCCCTTCCTTTTGTATTTCACTCGAGGTTTTGGGTCCAAAGCTCAGAGGGATTGTGAGTGTGTTATGTGGAGCATGTCCAACAGCTCTGCTTTTGACATAGCTTTGTATGTTAGGCATTTAACACATCTGAGTAGGTGATATGCAAGGGAGTACAGATGGAGCATTTTGAGATGGTCTGTGTATGGCATGTATTTCTGGCCACTAATGCTCTTTGTGAGGTATTGCTGCAGGCTCTACAGTTGTTGTAGTTGTCTTGTGAGGTACATTGCAAAAATGGCGTTGTACTCTATTATAGTTCTAGTGAGTGATGAGTAGTGGGGAACAATGTCCTCTTCTATCCTGCATGAGAAACATTTTGTGATGTGGTGTGCCACATGGCAGGGTTTCCTGACTACTGTGGGGATGTGATTATCACACCTGTGTCCAGTGTACACCTGTGACCCAAGGTCCCTTGTCACACTTTAAGTGTTATGTATACTACCGCCTATGTTGTAGTTCTTGGCTACAGAGGTTTTAACAAAGGGGATGACAATGCACCTTTTGCCATTGAGCTAGAGTCCATGGCTTTGACAGCAGCCATCTGTCTCAGTGAGGCCCTTTTGTAGGATGTCCACATCTTTAGTGTTTACAATTATGGCTCCTAGTTTGCAGTCCTCTGATAACTTCTGTAGCCTCAGACCTTCCATGTTAAAGTTTACTTTGGGGAAGTAGATACTAAACAGGACAAGACACAGGACTGGACCTTGTGGTACTGCACTCATCACTGGTCCAAAGTCATACTTGGAGTCTGCTACTTTCACAATGTGTATTCTGTCAGTAAGCCTGTTGGCAACCCATCTTGTGACATAGCAATTTATACCTAGTTTAGTAGGTTTATCTATATTTCCAGAGTGTGGGGTGGTGTTATAAGCCATGGCAGGATCAACATAGGCTGTGTGAACCACCTTACCCTTGCTGACGGTTCCGTTGACTGCTTCAATGTCATCTATCAGGTTTTGGTGACATGATCTGCATTTTACAAACCCAACATGGTTGTGGTCCAGGGTTTGGGGATTACAAATGTAATTGTTTATATGTTGTATGATGATACATGCCATGGCCTTGAAGAGCGGGCTCCTCAGGCTGATGGGGTGCTAGTTCCTGGGGTCCGTGGTGTCTCCACCCTTGTGTAGTGGGATAACCGTCACTGTGCACCATTCAACAGGCACAAAGCATGAGGTGTGGCTATGACTGCACATGGTATGTCAGTGTGGTGCCTGTACATTCTGTGGTTTGTGTGGAACACAGCCTGTGATGTTATCTGGTCCCATGGCTGCTGTGATACTGGCTTTGGAGAGTGTTTTTTTACCTGTGCAGACGTGATGACAGCAACTTTGCAGTCTTCCATTATAGAGGTGTGCTCTTTCATGGGTGAGAGGGGGGTACAGTTAACAGTGATCCTATCTGCCATTGAGCTGTAACTCAGTACAGATCTGAGTGTAGCCATGACATGGACCTGTCTGTTGGGCAGAGATCTCCTGAGTAGACAGTATGCAACAGAGTACAGATTGGGTTACATTCAGTCTTGTTGCATGGGGCAACTGTTTGAGGCCAGTAATCATCTTCTTAGGATACTTCAGTGGTCTTTCTGGCTGTTGAACGTGCCTAGTCTGATTCATCACAAGTGTGTTGTGATACTCTCTGACGGGTCTGATGACTGATGAGTACTGGGAACCTCCTTTGACCTACATGCACAGAACTTGGCAGTTTATGTGAACACATAGCATAATTTTCTGACAACTTTGGGAATGTGTTTCTGGAAGTAGAGATGTCTATCCACATTTGTCCATAGAGCCCTTATTATCACCTCCGTATTTGGCATAAATGTGTGAGCTTGTCCAGTATGACCTTTCAGTATGTTGTTGCCTGACATTTGCTTCGTTTTCTAAGTGTGTGAGCATGCCCAGTATGACCTTTCCGTGTGATGCTGAATGAAATCCACTACATTTGTTGGAGTGTGTGAGCATGCCCAGTATAGACATTTATACTATATGTGTATGGAAAGTCAAGCTGTATCTTTACAGCAGTGCTCACCTTTGTGCCATAGATCAACAGGGATCATGCTGTGCCTGCAGGGCTTCCATGAGACACTTTGCATAGACTTATCAACATTTCTACATACAGGGGGGACAGCTATTCTTTGTACATTTTTACCAAGGGTCACACTTGATTGTTACTGTGGGTGTACATAGGATGAGGGTTTCACCTTAGGTTCATAGGTTAGTACTAAGCTAACTGCTCTTACGAGCCATTTTAAGCCTAGCCAATTATCCCTTGTGAGATTCAAACCCTGCACCTTGTGTTTGTAAAGCAAACACCTTAACCATTAGGCCACCCTCCCAACCCATATACTTATACACATTTGCTATTCCTGCACTGCTATGTACCATACACCATTTCAGTCTGTACTGTTGCCTATTGCACTGGCTTGAAGCATACTACTGTGCTACAGATCCTAGCATCCAATTTCACGTATATTAGATTGCGACTTCATAGCCTACACTACCCACATCACACCACCTGGTCTGATGTTCTCTGTCTGCATAGGCCTGTAGGGGAGGTTACCCATATGCTTCTTTAGGGACATGATACAGCATTTCTTTGTGTTTGCATTACTGTACAATTGTCCTGCTGTGTCTGTGCAACTAAAATACTATCATGGCTTAGTGGTTCAGTACTGTGACTATAGTGCACAGTATCCTGGGTTCGAGCCCTGTCACTGCTTTTTACTTTCATGCTGGGGAGAGCAGACTGCTTAAGAAACAGTAAAGCAAATATGAGCATGTTTACCTGACTTTGCTCAACTTTGCACGACTTTGCCCAACCTTGCCTAACATTGCTCAACGTTGCCAACATTGAGCTAGTTAGCATGGTCAATTTTGTTTACATATACTAAATATTGGTAAATGCTGCTTAGCACTGCTCTATATTGCTTAGAACATGGCAATCATGCCTCCGGTGGTGCTGCAGGGCTGCCTATGTCAGATGCACATACTACACTCCCTATACATGTTTGGAAACAGGTAGTGTCAAGTTAGGCATTCCTTTTATTTTATGTGCGAGTCAGAGAGAGGTATCATTTTAAGGGTTCCTACTGAGCCAGTGTATGTGCTATGCATTGCCTCTTTGCCAAGGCCAAGGCATACTGGACATGACTCCTTCTACCTACTGGGGCAGGCTCAGGTTGTTCCTCCTCTGAGTCACGCTGTGCCTGTTCAGGCCTTGGCAATGGTGGGGGGCTGTTTGGCCCTGCCCCATGCTGGTCCTGCTGCAGCTGTTTTCACAGGATCATATTGTGTAGCATGGTACATACCATGACAATTTGGGTACATGTAGTCGGTGAGTACTGCAAGGCTCCACCGGATTTGTCCAGGCACCGGAACCGTGACTTGAGCATCTCAAACACACGCTCGATTACATTTCGTGTTTGTGCGTGTGCCTCATTATGGAGTTCTTGTTCAGGTGTGTGTGCATTTCTGATGGGTGTCATCAGCCACGGCTCCAGTGCGTATCCAGCATCCCCCACTAGGTGACCATCAGGGATGTCCCCATTGGCAAATGTCTGGTACAGCTGCATCAGATGCTAGATATGGGAATCATGGTAGCTTCCAGGGCAGCTAGCACACACATTCAGTATTATGCCTTGGGCATCGCACACGACCTGGCAGTTGATGGAGTGGAAGCCCTTGCAGTTGATGTAGGCCCTACCCTGCTCGCCGGCTGGTGCTTTGATGTGTATATGCCTGCAGTCAATTGCACCCACTACCTCAGGGTATTCTGCTATTTGCTGGAAGAGACGCATATTGCTGGCCAATACCTCACAGGAATTGGGGAAATATACATGATCACCAACATGTGCTGACATGGCATTCAGGAACTGGTGCAGTACCCTGGATGCTGATGCCTGTGAAATCCCCATCATATCACCAGTTGTACTCTGGAAGGTACCTGTTGCTAGTATTCTTAGGCCAACACATACCTTGGTTTCCACTGGGATGGGTTTCCCTCTGTTGGTTCTGTGTGTGAGGTGTGGCCTGCACAGCTGCAGGAGCTCTCTGTCCACTCTATAGTGCTCCACAATCTCCAGCTCATGTAGCCCCTGGTAGGTTACCCTGGGTCTGTACACTCTTCTCCGTCTCCTCACTGTGGGTTGCTCAGCAACATCAGCAATGGCACCACCCTCAGCATCTTGCACATGTTGCCTTATAATAGCAATGGCAGCCCCTAATATTTTTTTTCCTCAGTTAAGCTTTTTAAGTTTTCACTTCTCTTTGTATACTGCAGTGTTGCAGTGTTTCTGAGTAAAACATGGGGGAATGTTGTTTGCAGAGTTTTAAGTGCTGGGCTGAGCTGGGCTAGTGTACTGCCTGTGTAATTGGCTGATTCTGATTGATTTAACCTGACAGCTTTGCTCGTTCTCCTTGGTTAACTTCCTACTACTACTTTTCCTTCCTTTTCCCTTTTCTGTTTCCACAGGGGGAGGCGCCATGTAAACAAGCACGAACACCCACACACGAGCGCACACACATGCACACAGCCTTACACAGGCTTACACAGACTTAGGTGGGTGCACATCCTCGCACACAGGCTTACACAGCCTTACACAGGCTTACACAGGTGCACACACGTGCACACAGGCTTAGACGGGTGTACAGGCACGCACACGCGCGCACACAGTGTAAGCATCTTTGCAAGAAACCTTGGTTGTAGCCACAGCATACACCTTCAGTTTCTTGGTTTCAGTTCAGACACCTGTAGACACGTCTCTTCCAGTCCTGTGTAACTCACAGCAAACACATGCCACTCTGCTCCAATAAGCTTACAGTCTTTGATACATACCCCCCTCATGATGTCACCTATCTACTACTCTGCTACTCCCCTAATCCTACTCTTACACTCTAGGGACATGGTTCACATGGCAAGGAAAATTGGGATTCACTATCCTTATACTCATTTGCATAGGATGGCCTACTAATGCTTGGTTACATCTCTCACACTGAGCTTCCCCCTTAGCAACCACTGCTCAGTAGCCATGTTGTCTTCAGCCTGCCATTCACTTGCATGGCAGATGGATATTTGTGATAATATGCCTATTTTTGGCTTTTATTTTTTTTGGGGTGTTTTTAGACCACCGCACGTTTGCGCGATGCTGCGCTACGCTTAAACATCAGAGATCGGGGGAAAAAAATATATTTTTTATTATTTTGCAACACATATAAATGCCAATGGCCTTATATTTGGCCATTGGCATGCTTCCTCAACTGAATGCATCCTTTATTTGGAGCTGTCATTGCTCTGTTTTGCTATTTGCAGAATGGTACTCAGTTACCAACCAAGTACATTTCTGCAAATAACATTACTCTTACTCGGACAGGTTAGTGTTTCCTAGATTGCAACTTTACCTCATTTGCATAGCTTTCAGCAGCAAATGAGGTAATTTGCATAACCTAACACTGTCCTTACAAGAGTCGTTTTAGGAGCTCTCGTGCACACCCCTGCTGGCTGTTCCTGGATCGCTCGGCAGACATATTGGCTATCTGGAGTCTTACACTACTCTTAGACTCTGTGCAGGCCTTCGTGAATCCGTCCCAGAAACTCTAGAAAATCAGTGTTTTAGGCGGAATTAGCTAAAGGCAGCAAGAAAATGCAGAAAAATGATACTTAATCACTTCAAAGTCTGTCTTTTGTCTCTCTGCCACTGTAGAACTCTGCAGGGCACCAGGCAGGAGATTGCTGAGCTGTATACTAGTGCAAAAAACTCGCAAATGGAGGTTTTATAGCAGGGAAATGAAAGAGATAGAAATTAGCACAAAATGGCCAATAAACTACTAATTTCTGGGCTGAAACCACTACTCCAGGGACAGATAGGCTGCTCAAAACTCCATCTCTCACAGTGAAAAGAGAAACTTCCTTCTATCCAAGTAAGGTATGGGCAAACACAGAAACTTGTAACACAGCCCTGAATTCAGCAATAATCTGAAAACTGGACTATACTAGCTTAGAATGGCAGGAAAATTAGTGTTTTTTGTTTTTTTGGGGGTTTGTTTTTCAGAAAATAATCAGATACAATCAAAAAAACACTTTTAATGCACAGAAATGGCTATCACACTTGAGTGTGTAGCCTACAACAGTTAAACAGGTAATTTAAACACAAAAATGACTTTGTTAAAGTGCAGGCAGTAAAATAAGCTCAATATGTAGCTGAAACAAGCTTTTTAAAACACAGAAACTCTAGAAAATCAGTGTTTTAGGTCGAATTAGATAAAGGCAGCAAGAAAATGCAGAAAAATTATACTTAATCACTGCAAAGTCTCTCCTTTGTCTCTCTGCTGCTGTAGAACTCTGCAGGGCACCAGGCAGGAGATTGCTGAGCTATATACTAGCGCAACAAATTTGCAAATTCGGGTTTTATAGCAGGGAAATGAAAGAGATAGAAATTAGCCCAAAATGGCCAATAAACTACTAATTCCTGGGCTGAAACCACTACTCCAGGGACAGATTGGCTGCTCAAAGCTCCCTCTCTCACAGTGAACAGAAAAACTTTCTTCTATCCAAGTAAGGTATGGGCAAACACAGAAACTTGTAACACAGCCCTGAATTCAGCACTAACCTGAAAACTGGACTATACTAGCTGAGAAAGGCAGGAAAGCGAGTATATATATATATTTTTTTTTCAGAAAATAAAGCAGATACAATCAAAAAACACTTTAAATGCACAGAAATGTCTATCACACTTGAGTGTGTAGCCTACAACAGTTAAACAGGTAATTTAAACACAAAAATGACTTTGTTAAAGTGCAGGCAGTAAAATAAGTTCAATATGTGGCTGAAACAAGCTTTTGAAAATACAGAAACTCTAAAAAATCAGCATTTTAGGCAATATTAGCTAAAGGCAGCAAGAAAATGCAGAAAAATTATACTTAATCACTCCAACATCTCTCTTTTGTCTCTCTGCTGCTGTAGAACTCTGCAGGGCACCAGGCAGGAGGTTGCTGAGTTGTATACTAGCGCAAAAAACTTGCAAATGCAGGTTTTATAGCAGGGAAATGAAAGAGATAGAAATTACACTACTCTTACTCGGACAGGTTGGTGTTTCCTGGATCGCAAATTTACCTCATTTGCATAGCTTTCAGCAGCAAATGAGGTAATTTGCATAACCTAACACTGTCTGTGCAAGAGACATTTTAGGAGCTCTCGTGCACACCCCTGTCGGCTGTTCCTGAATCGCTCGGAAGACATATTGGCTGTCTGGAGTCTTATACTACTCTTAGACTCTGTGCAGGCCTTCGTGAATCGGGCCCAGAAACTCTAGAAAATGAGTGTTTTAGGTGGAATTAGCTAAAGGCAGCAAGAAAATCCAGAAAAATGATACTTAATCACTCCAACATCTCTCTTTGTCTCTCTGCTTCTGTATAAATCTGCAGGGCACCAGGCATGAGCTTGCTGAGCTGCATACTAGTGCAAAAAACTCGCAAATGCATGTTTTATAACAAGGAAATGAAAGAGATAGAAATTAGCCCAAAATGGCCAATAAACTACTAATTTCTGGGCTAAAACCACTACTCCAGGGACAGATAGCCTGTTCAAAACTCCCTCTCTCACAGTCAACAGAGAAACTTCCTTCTATCCAAGTAAGGTATGGGCCAACACAGAAACTTGTAACAAAGCCCTGAATTCAGCACTAACCAGAAAACTGGGCTATACTAGCTTAGAAAGGCAGAAAAACGAGTATATTTTTGTTTTTTCATTTTTCTTTTCAGGAAATAAAGCAGATACAATCAAAAAACACTTTAAATGCATAGAAATAGCTATCACACTTGAGTGTGTAAGCTACAACAGTTAACTAGGTAATTTAAACACAAAAACGACTTTGTTAAAGTGCAGGCAGTAAAATAAGTTCAATATGTAGCTGAAACAAGCTTTTTAAATCACAAAAACTCTAGAATATTGGTGTTTTAGGCAAAATTAGCTAAAGGCAGCAAGAAAATGCAGAAAAAACTATACTTAATCACTCCAAAGTCTCTGTTTTGTCTCCTCCCTGCTGCTGTAGAACTCTGCAGGGCACCAGGCAAGAGATTGCTGAGCTGTATACTAGTGCAAAAAAACTAAAAAATGCAGGTTTTATAGCAGGGAAATGAAAGAGATAGAAATTAGCCCAAAATGGCCAATAAACTACTAATTTCTGAGCTGAAACCACTCCTCTAGGGACAGATAGGCTGCTCAAAGCTCTCTCTCTCACAGTGAACAGAGAAACTTCCTTCTATCCAAGTAAGGTATGGGCAAACACAGAAACATGTAACACAGCCCTGAATTCAGCGCTAACCTGAAAACTGGACTATACTAGCTTAGAAAGGCAGGAAAACAATTTTTTTTTGTTTTTTTTTGTTTTTTTTTTCAGAAAATAAAGCAGATACAATCAAAAAACACTTTAAATGCACAGAAATGTCTATCACACTTGAGTGTGTAGCCTACAACAGTTAAACAGGTAATTTAAACACAAAAACGACTTTGTTAAAGTCCAGGCAGTAAAATAAATTCAATATGTAGCTGAAAAGCTTTTTAAAACACAGAAACTAGAAAATCAGCGTTTTAGGCAGAATTAGCTAAAAGCAGCAAGAAAATGCAGAATAATGATACTTAATCACTCCAACATCTCTCTTTTGTCCCTCTGCTGCTGTGGAACTCTGCAGGGCATCAGGTAGGAGATTGCTGAGTTGTATACTAGCGCAAAAAACTCACAAATGCAGGTTTTATAGCAGGGAAATGAATGAAATAGAAATTGCACTACTCTTACTCGGACAGGTTAGTGTTTCCTGGATCGCAAATTTTCCTCATTTGCATAACTTTCAGCAGCAAATTAGGTAATTTGCATAACCTAACACTGTCCGTGCAAAAGTCATTTTTAGGAGCTCTCGTGCACACCCCTGCCGGCTGTTCCTGGATCGCTCGGCAGACATATTGGCTGTCTGGAGTCTTACACTACTCTTAGACTCTGTGTAGGCCTTCGGGAATCCAGCCCAGAAACTCTAGAAAATCAGTGTTTTAGGCGGAATTATCTAAAGGCAGCAAGAAAATCCACAAAAATGATACTTGATACTTAATCACTCCAACATCTTTATTTTGTCTCTCTGCTGCTGTAGAACTCTGCAGGGCACCAAGCAGGAGATTGCTGAGCTGTATACCAGTGCAAAAAACTCACAAATGCAGGTTTTATAGTAGGGAAATGAAAGAGATAGAAATTAGCCCAAAATGGCCAATAAACTACTAATTTCTGGGCTGAAACCACTACTCCAGGGACAGGTAGGCTGCTCAAAACTCCCTCTCTCACAGTCAACAGAGAAACTTCCTTCTATCTAAGTAAGGTATGGGCAAACACAGAAACTTGTAACACAGCCCTGAATTCAGCACTAACCTAAAAACTGGGCTATACTAGCTTAGAAAGGCAGAAAAACAAGTATTTTTTTTGTTTTTTCATTTTTTTTTCAGAAAATAATGCAGATACAATCAAAAAACACTTTAAATGCATATAAATAGCTATCACACTTGAGTGCTTAACCTACAACAGTTAACTAGGTAATTTAAACACAAAAATGATTTTGTTAAAGTGCAGGCAGTAAAATAAGTTCAATATGTAGCTGAAACAAGCTTTTTAAATCACAAAAACTCTAGAATATTGGCGTTTTAGGTGAAATTAGCTAAAGGCAGCAAGAAAATGCAGAAAAAACTATACTTAATCACTCCAAAGTCTCTCTTTTGTCTCCTCCCTGCTGCTGTAAAACTTGGGCAAACACAGAAACGTGTAACACAGCCCTGAATTCAGCACTAACCTGAAAACTGGACTATACTAGCTTAGAAAGGTGGGAAAACAAGTATTTTTTTTGTTTTTTTTTCAGAAAATAAAGCAGATACAATCAAACAAGCACTTTAAATGCACAGAAATGGCTATCACACTATATTTATCAACAAAGTTATTACTGCCTCCCCCAAAGCACAATCATCCATTATGCTAATGACACCACTATTATCTCCACTTCTAATAACAAAAGTCATCTGTAAACTATTACACAAACTGCCTTTATCTCTATTGAATCCTGGTTAAATGATGCACAACTACTACTTAATCCAAATAAAACCAAGGTTCTAATATTCTCCCCAAAGCCAATTACACATGATTTCAAACTGTAGTCACAAAACAAAACTCAAATTAAAATAATAACCCAGGCAAAACCGCTAGGCATCATTATAGATAACAAGCTCACCTATGAACAACATGTATCTGACATAATAAAAAAATATATCAAACTAGGCAGACTTTACAAACATAAACATTACATGGATGCTTCTGGTAAAATAACCTGTGCCACCACTCTCCAACTTCCTACCTTCCTATAAGGGCCCCCCATTCTTATTAATCTTCATACATCTTTAAAGAACAATCT